>NW_008240023.1:546117-559537 GCF_000691975.1 Corvus brachyrhynchos | reverse complement strand
GCCAGGGATCCAGGGGCAGCCACAGCTTCTCTGGGCACCCTGTGCCAGGGCCTGCCCACCCTCCCAGGGAACAATTCCCAATTCCCAAGATCCCATCCAGCCCTGCCCTCTGGCACTGGGAAGCCATTCCCTGTGTCCTGTCCCTCCATGCCTTGTCCGCAGTCCCTCTGCAGCTCTCCTGGAGCCCCTTTAGGCCCTGCAAGGGGCTCTGAGCTCTCCCTGGAGCCTTCTCTCCTCCAGGCTGAACTCCCTTAAGTCTCTCAGCCTTCCAGCAAACACTTCAATAAATCTGAGTAACTTCCCTCACAAATACTTCCTGGTGTTGTCATGCCTTAGAGAGGTCCAAGGGTGAGAAGTCCAGGGATGAGAGGCCCAGGGATGCTGGAGGTGGAGCCCACACACACACCCGCACTAGGGACCCCAAAATCGCGCGCTTGGAGCTGCTAGGGAGGAAGAAAGGCATTGCAAGCTTCGTGCCTACCTTGTTGATGTGCAGCTGCTGCTGCTGGAATTGCTGTTTGTGTTTCTCCAGGAACTGCTGGTGCTGCTGCTGGATCACCAGCTGCTGGAGGGCCTGGGCGTTCTGGGGCAGGGGAGCAGACTGGGTGCGCCCGAGCGGGCGGTGCTGCCGCAGCTTGTGGATCGAAGGGGAGACCCTCTCTCCACCCACCAGGGGCTGTGCGTGCAGGGGCAGTCCTGAAAGATACCAGTCTGAAGATAATATGGAGGAAAAAACAGCAGAGGAGAAACAAGAGGAAGAAGAAAGGAAGGGAGAAAACGGCTGTTGAGTAACGCTGATGGTGACAGTGATACCATGTCAAACCCAGCCACCTCGCCACCTACAGCTGGAGCTGCCTTAAGAGAGAGCAGATAAATTAATTACCACTGCACGGAGCGATGCTTTGCTTGGTTTGAGCTCTGTGTCTGCCTGGTGACTCAGAGACCCTCTGGAAACATTTAATTTCTTGAAACCAGCAACACCTCACAGACCCTTCCGAGACCACAGAAGTCTGGAGGAGTTTAAACCTCACAGCTTGCCTCGGTCCAGGGACTGATCCCAGGTTCAAGCTGCAGGAACCAGCAGTTATCCCTCATGGGGGCTCCCTGGATACTCCCTTGATGACGATCAAGGAGTGCACGGCTGCCCTTGGCTGTGCTCTGCTCCACACACAGGGATGGAAAATCCCTGTGATAAGCCCCTGGCCGGCTCCGAGCTGGGAAAGGGACTGTTTCAGGAACATGGGAGCTGTCAGGCCTCAGAGCTTCTGCAGCAAGAAGGTAAGTTAGAGGCCAAGGTGACAAAGAGCTGGAATTGTTTCCATCACTGTCCTGTGCAGACGTGCCAGTGAGTTAACAAAACTCAAAAGGTTATTTTGGGATAATTGGGGTTACTGACACGCCCTTGGAGATTTGGGTGTCACTGATGGCTGCCGTGGGAAATACCCCCTGAGCTCTGGGAAGGACACATCTTTAGGAAGTGTCCTCTTTCCTCAGCAGTTCTTGGGGTGAGCCAGTTCCTGCCCAGCTCTCGGAAAACACTCCTTCCCACTCTTCTGAGAAAGCTGGGACACCAGCTACGCCCACCAAAGCCCAGCCCAAGGCGGGAGGAGCTGAGGATACACGTTTACTTTGGTTACACCTTGGGATAAAAAGGCACGGCTGGGAATTGCTGCCTCGCTAACAGGGGTAGGGCTGCAGTCACCTTTTTTTGAGCAAGAAGCCCTCTGCTCTCCTCAGGCTTTGGTTTAGGACAGAGTCAAGCTGCCAGAAGTCTGCAGCCAGCTCTATGCTGAGGATTAGAACCACCTTGACATTTGTGTCTCAGGATGTGACCTCCCTTCCCAGCGATTCGCAGAACTGCCCTACGTGGAAGGAGCTGACTCATGTGGAAGCCTCTTTTCTCGGAAGACTTAAGGAGTTTCTCCCACTCTCTGCTTTTTTCTGAAAGCAATCATGTGAAAGGGTATTTGATTTTATAAATGCGTGTCTCCACAGATGTCGGTGTGTACACACACGGGTCTGCGCACCAACACACGGATCATCGGCAGAGATGTGCTCCTTTTCCCTGAGAGCACAGCTCCTCCTCCCAAAAGCTTGAATCAGACAGCAGAGCTTGCACAGGATATTATGGAAGACTACCTTCCTCCAAGGCAATGGCCAAGGTGCTCCTGGGAAAGCTTTCCAGGAGACACCAAGTTCATGGAATCCTGGAATGGCTGGGCTTGGGAGGGACCTTAAAACTCAACTCATCCCACCCCCTGCCACAGGCAGGGACACCTTCCATTATCTCAGGTTGCTCCAAGCCCTGAATACGTTCCATGAGGACTATGGAACATCAGGACATGTGCCACAACACGAAGGAGACTACCCGGAGTAACCGGTCCCAAAAGGAATGCCACAACTAAGGAATTCTGGTCTAGCTTCCCAAGCTGGCCATGTCTACCCTCCAGCACAGAGAGAGCCATCACAGCTGGATAATTCTGCAGCTGTCAGGGGACCATCTCCAGAGCTCAAGGCTCTCCAGCAGAATCCTAATAAACTCCACTTTGTTTCCAAGGAATTGCCAAGTATTAACTGCAGCTTGGCAGCCGGTGCACTCAAGGCTTTGGGGAGCACGTGTGAGCTCGCTGCCTCTCAGCTGCTGCCTCTGGAACGTGTGTTTCTCCTTGTTGCTGTGTCCTGACTCCTTCTCCTGAGTGTTGGGCTGTAACACGTTGTACTCGCTCGGGAAACACCGCACGGAGCAGGTGGAGTAGAAGGAATTCACTTGGAAACCAACACGGCACACTGGAAACCGAGGGAAGTGAACACACTTCTCTGCTTCAGCTTCCCCACATCTACGTGCTCCTAAGCTTATCCCAACCCCGTGGGTGTTCCTGGGATCTGGATGCACAACCAGCCACGAGCTGCAATGCTTCAGGGGCTGACACCTCCCGAGAACTTCCATTAGAAATGGAAGGAAGTGAAGGAAAACCAACACGCCTGTAACTGAGGCAGAACATCCTTTGTCCCAGCACCACACACAGGAAACCAGGAACGCATCCCAGTGGGAATTATTGCTTTGAATCCAGCCTATTCATTGCCACAGGCCTTCCCACAGGTAGCTCATTCTGAAACTCCAGCACCGGGAGTGACTCACGGCAATTAACGTCCTGGAGAGGGAACGCACACAAACAAACCCAATCTGCTGGGAGGCAGCTGATTCTGCCACGGTTTTGCTATTTATATTAATGGTGGAGAGGAAGTGCTTTGATCCGTCATTTTCTAAGTGCGTGCCTTTCCTACCCTCATGGAATAGAAAGTGTCCATGGAAAACAGGAATTGTTAAGACGCAATGTTTTTGCCCTTGCTTTGATCTGAACTGGTCAGAACTCCAAAAAACAAGAGTTTTCAACTTTTACCTACCAGCTTTTGCTGTCCTGATGGAGTAACAGCATTTATTTTCATCTCACCAAAATGAGGTGGGAGATCTGGTTTTGGAAAAACCACCACTAATCAATGAATCAGCAAACACATCCCAAAGGTTTTATGTTCTACCTGCAGGGGGTAGAGGGGATGCAGGACCTAGAGGCTGCCTTGACAACAACCCAACAGATCCCAGCTGGTTCCCTCTCTTTCCCAGGTGCCCGAGTGCTGCCCCTGGAGCGCTCACCTGTGACCAGGGGCGTTTGTGCAGTTGGCTGTTCCAGTAAGACCATGTGCTGCAGGAGAGGGTTATGTGCAGTTCCCCCATCCCTCTCCAACGTTGTAGTGCTCAGGTAGGGAGTGAGGTGAGTGCCAGGGAATAAGGAGATCCGCTGCTGTAAGGCTGGGATTGCGAGCCTCTCCGCGTCCTGCTGGGCTTGTCCCGCCTGCAAACGCACCACGGTACAGGGGGTTAAGGGACATCCCAGAGGCTGGTCCCCACCCCACTGACATCCCAGAGGCTGATCCCATCCGCACTGACATCCCAGAGGCTGGGCCCAACTCCACTTACGCTGGAAGGGCCGGTGGCAGGCAGTCCTAGCGTGATGTTGGGCAGGGAGGGCGAGGTGTAGAGCGGGAGCTGCGTCACGGAGCCCTCGCGGTTCACAAGTCTGTGAGCCAGGCTGGTCTGGAAAGGAGAGCGAGAACGGGGCCCTGGTGAGACCCCATCCCCAGAGCCCACCAGGACACGGCACAATCACCAGGACAACACAACAGGAGGAGACACAGAGTCTCCAGAGCCGGAGAGGACCCACGAGGATCATCAAATCCAGCCCCAGGCCCTGCCCAGACACCCCACCAATCCCACCCTGGGCATCCCTGGCAGCGCTGTCCAAACGCTCCTGGAGCTCTGGCAGCCTCAGGGCCGTGCCCATTCCCTGGGGAGCCTGGGCAGTGCCCAGCACCCTCTGGAGGAAGAATCTTCTCCTAGCATCCAATCTAACCCTCCCGTGGAACAGCTACGTGCTGTTCCCTTGGTACTTGTCCTCCTCAAGCACTTGCCCTTTTTTAAAGGTAAAACAGGTTATCTTAAAAAAAAAAAGCTTTACAATTGGTGTTTTTCTCTTCAGCAAATAACAGACAATTTATGTTATTTACTAGCGTGTGTTAGCACAAATCAGACTTCAAGATCTCATCCAAAACCCTTAAGGTTGCATTTACAGAGCTATTTCCTGATTTTCAGGGTGAAATGCAAGATTTGCTCAGTTGTCTTACGGGCATTTGAAGCAAGAACACTTTAGCAAAAATACCTTTAATTTCCAAACAAGACTGATTTGAAATACGCACGAGAAAACCCATTATAAAAATTACAATAAAGTGCCTGATTTTCCTGTTAGGAAAGCAGCGTTCTGATCATCCTGAAGTCTCTGTGGGTGATTTTCCAACGTAAATAGAATTTAGACTTCAAGAAGACTTCTGCAGAAGTCTGTTAAACTCAGGTGCTGTTGTGAAAAAGGGGATTTTGTTTGACTCAATATTCTATTATGGGGCAATCTGTACCTAAGTCGTGGCTATCCCATCCCTGGGATTGTTCATGGCCATGTTGTTGCTCCAAACCCAAAATCCAGCCTCACCATGGGCACTTCCAGGGATGAGGCAGCCACAGCTTCTCTGGGCAGCCTGTGCCATTTTTTTTAACAGCCTTGTTGTAAAAAAAAAAAAATCTTCATTTTTCTCTCTAATCTAAAGTGACTCTCCATGTGATTATTTGTACCCACACACTTCTCCTTCCAAGTGATTTTTGAGCACTCCTGGCAATTTTGCTTTAATTTAAGTTACACAATGTCAGTGTGCCATTGAAAATAAGATACTTATTGTCAGCAGAGGAATGAAATATTTTACTGATATCATAAATGAAACAAAACTACATCCATTTTCCCTTTGAACAATCAATACTCTGGAGTTGTGCCTCAAAGCCTCTCCTGGGGATTTGATACAGAAAACAGAGGAGAGAAGAACACAGCAGCTTGATGCTCTCAGCATATGGGATTTGGCAGCATTATCATCACTTTAAACACACAGCTCCCGTCTCTGGGCTGTGCACAAATGGGCCTGAATTGCACACAGCCATTGCTGAATGCACAATTTGCAGCTGTACTCAAGCAGTTTCTAGAGGCTTGTACCAACTGCACTGGCAGTGAATGCTGTGTGCCTTTCAGAGAGGGAAAAGCCTTTAAAAGCAGCATTTCTGAACAGAAAGGGCCTGTTTTGAAGGAGGCAGGGCTGCAGCCTTTCCCCACTGAAGGCACTCAGATGAGGACCATGGACACCATCTCCCCACATACCTGCTCCAAGGGCTGAGGCAGCGAACTGAGCAGCAGCGAGATACATTTCTCACTTGAAACAAAACATGAAGCCAAGAACGAAACACAGCTTCATCTTTTCAGGAACATTCAAACGTTTCTAAACATTTAATGGTGGGAACATGGGAAATCCTGGTCAACTGGTATTAAAGAAACCTCCAACACTTGAGCTCCCAGGTCATACAGCTCCTACTGAAGAAGAAGGTTTTAAAGACACCAAACCCCACTGATTTTTTCCCAAATGCAGACCAACGGATCAGCTGGGATCACATGACATGAATGTTGAAATAAAATGCAGAGTTATTTTTCTTTGGGAAAGGGAAAGGCTTGGGCAGGACAGGGTGTTTTTTTCCAAATCATTTGTGGTGCTCGTGCCTCAGCCTAAGTCACAAAACTGCAGCACTACAAGCAGTTGATGGAAAGGCTTTTTTTTGTGGTCAGTGTCCATTTGATTAGGTGTTGGTGGTCTAGTCCCAGATGATCAGCTCCAGTTATTTAGCTGAAAAGTCAAATGGAGGAGGAGAATGCTCCAGCTTCACATTCACCTGCAGGAGCTCACTCCAACTTCATGGAACGGTTTGGGCTGGAAGGGACCTTAAAGACCAACAGGTTCCAACCCCCTGCCCTGGACAGGGACTTGTGGGAAGCTGCCTGCTCTGTTTATGTCACAAAAAGCTGTCAAATCCACTAGTTTTTCCATCAGCAGCATGATGGAAAATGGGGATTTGCAATTTGCTAAGGACAGACAAGACTGACAGCTCCTGGATCAGCAAAACCAAAACTCAGTGCTCGTCCTCCTGGGGCAAGTGAAGCCTCCACCTCACACCATCTTTATCTTCACACCAATTACCCGAATCTGTAAGGTTTACCACGGACTAGAGGGGCTGGAATGTGTGCTGGATAATTTGGCAGGGCAGAGGGTGGAGAAGGAGGCATGGTCCCCCATATTAAATACTGTTACACCACATTAGAAATAAAAATAAAGTGAGAATCTGTACAAAACTAGAAAGCAATAAGGGCTGACATTTCCACCATCAGAAGGCCTTTTCAACCCTAAAGGAATATTTGTGGAGAACAAGCCCAAGCCTGTTTGTGGAGCCCTGGTGTTCAGACAGACTCTATATTCATGGGGAGAACAGCTACTGGATAACAAGAAATGCACCAGTAACATCAGACAACCACACGGGTTTTCTACAGGCACAGTTCATAGTGGGAGCCAGCTCACATGGCCCAGACCCCTTGGAAAAGCAGGGATCCAGGATTCCTGAACACAGGAGCTGCTGTGCTCAATCCAACCCCACTCACCCAGTCCAACACCCTGCCCTGGACATCCATCGATGCCTGGAGCGATGGTGAAAGTTTATGGGATTATAAACCAGCACATGGCACCAAGCTTTCAGATCCCCAGCTGGGGAGGAAAAGTTTAAACCCATTCCCTTTAATCCGGTTCTGGTTTGGTCATATTTAGACCAGCCTACTGCACACAATAAATCCACCCCATACACAAGAAAAAATTCCCCAAACATTAAAATACTTGCATCTGACCTTGCTGGATCCCTGTATTTTTACTTTCTCCTCACTACAAAACCACTGCAAGTTACCACAAGCTGCCTGTGAGCTGGTTCAAGCCAGATTTAATAAACAGATAAGGCATCCTGTCAGCCCAGGCTGAGAGGTAATTCCCAAAGTCTGCTCCAAGTCACAAGCCAGGGTTTTCCTTTCGTGTGGTTTAGCCCTAAAACTCTCCCGAAGCTGATGAGTGTTAAAAAGCAGAGGGAAGGAGGGCTCTGTACCTCTGCTTGGATACTCGTGACTGATCCTGCAATTCCGTTCTCGGTGCTGATGTTGTTGGAGCTGTTGTTCGGAGAGCTGGGACCAGATCCAGGAGCACTGTTGCATGCCGAGTCTGAAAAACACATCCAAAACCAACTCTGAACATTAGAAACCATCTCTCTGATGGGATTTAGACAGATAACAACCCCTCAAGTTTTGTTTTGGATGAAAGCAGCCCTCCTCCTCCTCCCCTTCTTCCCCCTAAATCTTCCCAGGGCTCTTAAAATACCAACAAACACTTTCAGATGGTTCATCCAAGTACCTACTCAGCTTATTTAAGTCTTCTCCCCACGGGGATTTCTCTTAGAGTGTATTAATAACTTGAAATATGATTGAAAGATGATATAAGACATGGAAGGTTTGAAGAGGTCAGACTGGAGGACGCAGGAGCTGTTCTGCTTCATTTTTCTGGAAGTGCCTCTCTCACCCTCTTTCTCTCTAATCCTAAAGACACTTCCTTGCATCAGACTTCCCTCAGAAGGTCTCTCACCTGCTGTATGGCACAGCTGCCAGTGCTCCTCCTTTTCTTTGGGAAGGTTAATAAGATTAAAACCTTTTCTTTTGAGCTTTCCCTGTCCCCAAGCATTTGCAGCAGGAGAATCTCCCAGCAGCTGCAGTGGCTCAGGCTGCAGCAGGCTCCTCCTTGCTCCAGGAGGAATAAAAGCTAATTATTACAAGGGCCTGGAGGGACAGGACACAGGGAATGGCTTCCCAGTGCCAGAGGGCAGGATTGGATGGGATATTGGGAAGGAATTGTTCCCTGGGAGGGTGGGCAGGCCCTGGCACAGGGTGCCCAGAGCAGCTGGGGCTGCCCCTGGATCCCTGGCAGTGTCCAAGGCCAGGCTGGAACAACCTGGTCAAGTGGAAGGTGTCCCACCAGAACCCCCTGCATTCTTCAGGGATTAAACATAATTTCTACTCCCTCAAGTGGGACTGTTTTAAAAACCTATTTTCCATTTAGAAGTCCCCTCTTACCATGAGAACTCAGACACTTTTCTAGCAGGCTCCAGGCTGGCTTCTTGAACCATGTCCACGCCAGTGAGAAATGGGAGCTTCCGCTGCCATTTCAGAAGGCATTGCTGAGAGAAATGGTCAGCCAGCAGAGGCTGACTTATCCCAGGAGCCACGTGCCACATAGCATTGTGTGAGTGAAGGAAATTGGATTTTCGGGTCTGAAAGCCTGCCAGAACTCATGGAAGGTTTGGACAACGCTCTCAGGCACAGGCTGGGATTGTTGGGGGGTCCTGTGCAGGGCCAGGGCTTGGACTGGATTATCCTTGTGGCTGCCTTCCAACTCAGGATGTTCTATGATTCCACCATTCTTAGCTCTTGAAATCATCCTTCCCCTCTGCAAACAGAGAGGCTCTGACACAGAGAAGCGCTGAGCCACCCCAGGGTCTCCCAATCCCACTCCGCTGTCTAAAGGGAGCTCCCTTTGAGTTTGATGGAGTGATGAACGTGTGCCTCGGAGCGAGACAAGCCTGGCAAAGCTGTCCCTGGGTGGTACTTACCCAGAGACATCCCTAGATGGTGCTAAGAATTAACTTTATGGTAATCTCCTCATGTTCTCTACTCTGATCTCACTTACAAACTTTATTCCTGGAAGAACAGGACTTTTCAACAAGAAACTACCAAGTGAGTAGTCAAAGTATCAGCTGCATGTTTAGACCCCTTGTGTCAAGAACCTCTTCCTGTTTTCCATCCTAGCTGACACAGCTCCAGGTGTGTGTCGGGTCACAGGGGCAGAGATCAGAGCTGCCCCTCGTGAGGAAGCTGCGGTTCCGGACGAGGCCTGACCTCAGCCTCCCCCAGGCTGGACAAGCCCAGTGCCCTCAGCTTGGTTCCACTGAGGCACACGAAGGAGCCAGGAATGCATTCTGGAAGAGGAGAAGGGGGTGAGGAACTGAGGAAATGTCGCTTACCCGCCGTACCTGTGACGTCCAGCGGGCGCTTCTTGAGCGCCGTCACCACGGGCCCGTCCTTCCTGCGCAGGAGGGGGCTGCTCCTCCTCTCAGCAACCTTCTGCTTTAGTCTGGAGCGCAGCTTCAGGTTGGGCTCAGAGGCTGGGCAGGACAAGGAAACAGTGTTTGGGTTAAGAGTGTCTCAGCAGTGTTTTACTCAGACTGCAGCTGAGCTGAGTTGAGTTGGCTGCAGCCAAGCATTTGCAGGAGGCTAAATTAAGTGAGGCCATTTGCTAACAAATATTTGGAATGCAGACTTTTTAACGTAACACCACGTCCCAGCCCATGCAACATCTGAACTCAACAACAACGGCAGGCATTTGAATTGACAATGTAATAACCATCCTGCAAAGTCTGCCCTGAACGAGGACACAGAGGCACAAACTGCTGAAAGCTCACCAGGATTAGTGCAGGGCTTCCCACCTCTGCCCGACCTGCTCCCAAGCCAGCGGCAAACCCAACCGATGGGATCCAGGGAATCAGCAGAGGAATGGGTGAGCCAGCTGAGAGGCTGCTGTTGGTTATCGCTGACGTGCGGCCAGAACGGGCAGCTCCACACCCTTGGAGTCATCCAACCCCAGGGAGAGCTGGCTGAGGGAGGGACGCCAGGGCAGGGGGAAAGAAAACGCCAAAATCAAACCCCACAAGCAAAGCAGGTGATTGTCTCCCTGCTGGGTCACCCTCAACTTGCAGACAGATGAACCTCTGTCAGCTGGAGCCAGTGTCAACTCAAGGGAAAGGGCATGAGAGCGTGGCCAAGGAAAGCCAAGGCCAGGGAGGAGGAGGAGGTTTGTTTGTTTATTTGGGAAGCAAGCTGGGTTACATCATCACAGCCCCACAGCTCAACCCTATCGAAGAGCACATCAGACACTTGGGAAGGTCCGGGCTGCCCAGGGCAGGTGTGGATGCATCTCCTGTGACCACAGCCTTGTGTACAGCACGCTTTCGAGAGACTCCCTCCAGATCCCAAATCCTGAGATCCCAGAAAGCAAGGCAGAGCTCCTGGGAAGCCCCAGCGCCCCTGGGGCCAGGACAGCCAGTGACAGCGCACGCATTATCGAGTCTCCATAGAGTCATGAAGCTTTAATTCAAGACTCCTCCTGCGAGGTGACTTCCTCTGGATGCTTTCTGACCTCCTGAGTCCTGAGAGAAACAGCTGCTCTGGGGTTTGAGGGCTCCCAACAGAGCCGAGATGCATAAACCAGCCCCATCCTTTCCCTTCCCCAACCTCCCAACAACTCCGCCGCTCCATCCCTCTGAACCAGTGCTCAGTCCGTTACCAACCAACACACTCCAGGGCCAATAATCTACGCTTCTCCAGAAGAATTACAGCAGGGTTTACAACGTGATTGAAATTAACTCAGTCTGGCTGCAGCTGTATTTCCCTACAGTTGGCTTTGACCATCGGGTCACATCAAAGATCAAGCCTGTCGACGTTAATTGCAGGGCTCAAAAAATCAGAAGGCTGATGAATTCAAGATCAAATGCTTGAAGTTAAGCCATCAAAACAGTGCTTTGATGGAATTTTTGGGAGGAGGAAAAAAAAAGAAAGGAAAGAGCTTTTTCATGAATGCTTTGGACAGAAAAACGCCAGCAAGAGATAAAGGGCGCACTTAAAAAAAAAGTGCTTCCTCAAGATGATGCTTCAAATGCTGAATGAAGTGCATTAGCAAGGGGAGAATTATCTTAGAGAGAGAGAATTTGCATATAAAATGGCAGGGGACTGAATGCAAATCTGCTCCCAGGGCAGTACTGAAGAGTGGACCAGTTCAAATACAAGCCCAGGCTCCAAGCAGCAACTTGTCCAAGTTCTCTTTGAAACAGCAGCTGACGTACGATTTTAAGAGCAGTCTTTGGGTACACACCTCCTCCCACATCCTTACATTCACAGCTTTCATTCCTCCCAATTTCTGAGCGTTAGTAGCTGCCTGGATGCCACACTCATGGCTGGAACGAGACGATCTTCAAGGTCCCTTCCAACAAAACCACTCTGGGATTCTGTGGAAGGGGAAGGTGTCACAGCTGGATGCTGATATATCCATTTTAAATCAAGGAAATCCAAGCCTGTGCCACAGCTCTTGGAAGGATCTGTCCTCTGACAGAGGAAAACATGGCAATAAAAACTGTACTTCAGCCCAAGTTTCATTCTTGGTGTTCAGCTGAAGGATGGCTTCTGTTGGGAACACACAAATAATTAGGTAGCTTTCAAACACAGAGAAGGAATGGGTTTGAAACACCTTAAAAATGGGCAGGGAAACGAAAGATTTGGTGTCACAGATCACCCAACACATCCCATATTTAAAGCCACAATAAAAACCTCCTTCCATATAACAAGAGGTGAACAAACATAGAAAATGACAGCCTTAAAAGAGAAAATACCTCCAGCACAAGTGATTGCCAAAGCAACGCATTGGAATTTGTCAGATTAAACTATTTTAAGGCAAAATCACTCCGTGTTTTCCCCTTCTGCTCCCTCAGCTGGGGGGTGGAGTCTCGAAGCACCAAAAGGTCTATTTAAAGCCCCGCTCTGATTTTGCTCTTTATCCCTCAGATATAATCCCAAATCTAACATGGCATCAGGACCCCCGAGAGCATAATCCCTCCACGGATTTAATTGGGTGCTCCGGAGCCCAAAGCAGGGGAATTAAAATTCAGCGCGGGCAGCGCAGCACAGCCTCAGACTCACATAATTTACATAAAACCTACTTTATAGTAAAAGATGGGAGCTTCCAGCAGAGGCATTTCCAAAGCTCCAACCAGGAATTTGGGCTTATTCAGATGGTTTTTAAACGATTATATAATGAAAATATTTTTAAGCTGAGGAGAGCTGTCTTTCACAAGTGTAAAACAGGAATTTAAACAACACAGAAGCATCAATACCTGGCAGTCAGTGCAGGTTCAGTGCTGTTCTAGGAACACCAATTCCACTGGAAATCTCCCCAAATTCACCCTGCCAGGCAGTATGCCCAAACAAAGCCTTGCTAACTAGAGTAAATCTAAAAACTGGAGACTAAATTACAAAACCTAAGTTAAAAAATTACTGCTCCTCTACGTCTCCAGGTGAAACATTTAAAACAAATGCCGTGAAATTATCTAAATTCCCCTCCAGCAAACACAAGAAGCCCATGTCCAAATATGAGTCAGCTCCCACAAAGCCAGTGGGATTTCTTAAGCACTGCCATACTTAATTTGGCCTATAACAAGGATTTATACAAAGAATATTTTGTTTTCCTCCAAGTAAATTAATAACCAGAACATAAGCCAAAAGCTTCCCTCATTTTCACAGGCTCCAGCCCAACTTACCCCTCTCATACGTCACTGAGTGCAGCAGGACCCATGTAATCCAATTCTTCCAACATTTGTGTCATTCCCATTGTTTTTTTTCCTAGAACTGCAGCCCCTGAGCTGCTGAACTAATCGGACATTAAGCCTGTGCAAGTCAAAACCCCACCACGTCCTGGGCAGAGTTTGCCCTGTTCCCACTGCCTGTCCACATTTGGGGGATAAAAGCAAACAATGCAGCATGAAAGCCCTGCCCCCAGTCCTTGAACACCTTCATTTCGGCAGGTGGGGACTCCATTCATTTATTATTATTATTAAGGGATGTTACTATTTTTATTATTATTATTATTGTCGTTGTTGTTATTCTTAAGCTTCAGACTAAGCTTTACCAGTCAGGCAAAAGCCAACAGAATTCTCTTGTCTCCCTTCTAACATCCATGAGAAAACCCCATGAGCAGAGGGAGCTTAAGCTGAAGGAGGGAAAGGTGAAATGGGATATATTCCCTGGGAGGGTGGGCAGGCCCTGGCACAGGGTGCCCAGAGCAGCTGGGGCTGCCCCTGGATCCCTGGCAGTGT
>NW_008240023.1:539080-546044 GCF_000691975.1 Corvus brachyrhynchos | reverse complement strand
GCGGCGGCCCCTGGATCCCTGGCAGTGTCCAAGGCCAGGCTGGACACTGGGGCTTGGAGTAACTTGGGACAGCGGGAGGTGTCCCTGTCCATGGCAGGGCTGGGATGGGATGGGCTTTGAGGTCCCCTCCAGCCCAATCCTGGGACTCTATGAGCAGTGCAGGCCCCTGGGAAGCAGAGATGGAGCTGGGAGGACCGAGGAGGAGGAGGGTGGGGTTCCCTGAGTGACTGAGGTCCCCCAGAGGTGACACTAAACCACAAGATTTTGTTTGGTCTCCTACTGGAAGGGGTTTCTCTCTTGGAGCACCACTGACAGCACCCCTCAAGAAGTGTCTTCATGATCCCACAACTGTTCAGGCTGGAGGAGACCTCTGAGATGACCGAGTGCAACCATCAGTCCAGCACCACCACAAACCGTGTCCCCCAGTGCCACATCCCCTTTTCTGATCACTTCCAGGGATGGAGACTCCACCTCTGCCCCCGGCAGCCTGTGCCAGCGCCTGACCACCCTTCCAGTGAAGAAATTTTCCCAAATATCCAAGCGAAATGTTATTTTTGGATCAGACGGACTGACGTCCTCCACTTGGAGCAGGACAGGGTATTTCCAGCAGGGATTTCTCCGGCGGGTCAGGGCCTCCTCTGCATGCTTGGGTCTGTGGGAAGCCAGGCTTCCAACCGTGCTGCCTCGAACCACAGTGACACTCCATGCCACACAGAGCTCCGAGGTTTCCTCTGGATTACACTCCCACGTTACACCAGGGTTTCTCACTGGTCTATTTTCCTCCAAACAACCTTTTGTCCTAAAACAAACCGCTCCAAACACTCCAGTAATCAGAACCAGCTCAGAGGGATATTACACTTTCCTTGACAAATGCAGCGCTGTAATTGTTGACAAATCCTTTCATTTTCCCTTTTATTTCTTTTTAAACACACCAGTTTCACCTGCTTAGCTGCAAACAATACCCGAACAGCTCCAGGTTTCCGCAATAGCAACATCATCACAGGATGCTTTCCTCTCTCAGGCTCCTCTCTTTTGCACGGAAAAAGAATCGTGGAGTCACAGAATCGTTTAGGTTGGAAAAGCCCTCTAAGATTGAGTGCAGTCATTAACCCAGCACTGCCAAACTCACCATGAACCCATTTCTCCCCCAAAAACATCCCACAGGCACATCCACAGTGACTGTCTAGGCAGGAAATCCAGAGATGCACCGGTCAAAGGTGTCCCTGTAAGCTCCCACTCTGGCATTAGTGGAGAATCCCAGAACAAGTTGGGCTGGAAGGAACGTTAAAGCTCATCCAGTTCCACCCAGCTGTGCTACTGGAGGGGAAGGAAAAGTCAGGATCCAGAGCCTCAGTAATGCTTCACAAAACAGGGCCCTGAGCAGCCTGAGACAGTGGAAGGTGTGTGAGGTGTGTGTCCCTGCCCAGGGCAGGGGGTGGAAGCAGATGAGCTTTGAGGTCCCTTCCAACCCAAACCATTCCAGGATTCTGCGACACGGTCCAGCTCTCCACCGGATTTAAAACAACCCCAAAACAGCCAAAAACCCCAAGAGGAAAAGCACGTCAAGAAGTGATCTACATGATGGTGGCAGTGTCAGCTTTCCAAGGAACAGCATGTTTTAATGCATCCACCACTCGAGCTTCAGAGAGCAGGGAATGCCACCAACAACCTTGTTCCCGGGGAGAAAACCAGGACAGGATTCCTTAGAAATGCAAAACTGACAAGCTCTGCTAAAACCCACTTCAGCAGCTCCAGGCAAGGTGTTGACAAACAACTCTTGGGGTTATCTAAACAGGCTGTCCCAATGCAGAGTCTAAAATCACTCCGTAAGGATTCTCCAGAGATTCTCCTTAGAGGACCCCGGTGCAGCACTTAACAAATGTTATTAAATTTGGGAGGCACCAACCCTGATCTGGGAGCAGAAAAGGTCACTTAGAATCTCCCCTCTCAAAAGCTGTCAATAAAACTCTGACACTAAATCCTAAACAGAACAAAGGAAACTCCCCAAAAGGGGAAATAAAAATCCTTGTGCTAATCCAGGTATTTAACAGCAAAGGCAGGAGCAGCACCAACCAAACCAGTCTTAGTTCAGTGAAAAAAAAAGGAAGAGCCCAAAGTGCTTGGAGAGAGGGAGCAGAGTGAAATTAATCCCCCAGCCAGGCTAAGAACAGGATTCAAGCAATTAGTAACTGCACCAGGAAAACAATTTCACGCTGAAACCGAACAGCCAAGAAACTGGAACATAATTTAGGAAAACAAATCAGAGGGAGTTGGATTTCGGGGCACGGGAGGCATCAGGAGCACGCTGCAGGAGCTGACTGTTCCCCCTGCTGAAGGCTTTCAAGCACTCCTCCGAGATCATTCCTGCACATCCTCCCTCCACCATAACCTGTGACCATCAGGATGCTTGAAATCAGAGTAAAAACACGGAGTATTGGTAAAATGCAGTGAAATGACAAATTCCGTGGAATCCCAGAATGGTTTGGGCTGGGAGGGACCTTAGAGCTCACCTTGTTCCGACCCCCTGCCATGGGCAGGGACACCTTCCACTAGCCCAGGCTGCTCCAAGCCCTGTTCAACCTGGCCTGGAACACTTCCAGGGATCCAGGGGAATATTTATTCTTCCCAAAAATGTCTCAACCTGCAGGACACGCTCCCAGCTCTGCAAACTGGGAGAGATGATCATTCCAACTGCCTTCCCACCGCCCCCTGAGCCGCCCTCTCCCCAGCAACGGTGCTGGTTGGATTCCAGCCCTGGTAATCAGAGCTGTATTGTGATGGGCTCTGTTATTTGAGCTGCAAATATTTAATCAAATTTAATAAAATTGGACTACACGATATGGCGGTTTTAAATTACCAGCACAAAGCCAGAGCGCTGCCTGGTGCCAAAAATCTGAAAAGCTCACCCGTAATAAAGAACTTTATTTAGGATGGGCTCCAGCCTTCCCTGCCTTTTGTTTACACCAGACTGTTCAGGAGCCTTTCCTCTCCAAGCAACTTAACATTCTTGGCACTGGGAATTCTGCAGGATATTGCTGTGCCAGAGCCTGACATGCTGTTGCGTTGAAAGGAAAATAAAAGAAAACAATGAAAAGAAAAAGAAAAAAAAAAATTTCTCCCCTGAACCTTACAGAAGTGAACTCGTTTGTATCCCACAGCAGCGCCCAGGAGATTAATGCTGGCGCCCAAAAAGAACGAGCGCCAGCGTTCTGGAAAACCCAAATCAGCTGAACGTCCTCCTGTTGGAAAACAACAATGCCTTTGGTTGCTTCCACTCTTTAATAACGTGATTAGCTCCATTTATCATCCTTAATTCTCCCTGTCTGACAGCAGGAGGCTGCTCAGCGGAGCCTTGGTGAGATCCCAGTTTGGGAAGCGGCGCAGGGTGAGATGTGCAGATGTCTTCCTTCCCCTGCAGAAATTCCCTTCCAGGACACTGGGAGCAGGAAGGGCGACCGCTCCTCCAAGCCACTCTGACAAGGTGCCTCGAGGTGATGAGCCAGGCGAGTTTGGGAGCATGGCAAAGCCCATTTCTACTGTGGGAACACTAACGGGGTAGGAACGGATCACCTGGCATCACAAGGCATAGGAAAGAGCTAAAAATCTCTTGGAATCAGGCTGCCCACAGGCCCTGAGCGATGGGTTTGGTGCCAAGGGATGCTTCCCTGCGTGGAAACGCTGTGGTTCCCCAGGGCAGCCTGGAAGCTCTTCCATTATCTGGAAGCACAGAGGAGAGGATGCCCTGTCCTTCAGCAAATCCAGGCTTTTGGAGTCCTCCCGAAAGGGCACTATCAGAAGTACCATCCCCAGAGCCACAGGGGCACCTTTCCCAGGGGAAACCCACATCTTGGAGCCAGTTTTTGACTGGGTTCCTGGGTGCAGCTGAAGTGTTTGTTACTCGTCAGCCCAAGGGGGAACAGAGACAACTGCACTGAGGGAATCCATCCAGCAGGCCAGGTGCTATGGTCCCTAATGAGAAGCTCCCAAGAAGGGATGGTCAGGCACTGGAACAGGCTGCCCAGGGCAGTGCTGGAGTCACCATCACCGGAAGTGTTTAAAACACCTGTGGATGTGGCACCTGGGGCCATGGGTTAGCAGTGGCCTTGGCAGTGCTGGTTAAAGGCTGGATGATCTTAGAGGGCTTTTCCAACCTTAATGATTGGGTGATCTTTCCAGAGCAGCTTTTTTTGCTGTCCTGAAGCGATTCCCAGCAGAACTGCTCCCTGGGAGAGGCTGAGCTCTCCGAGCTGAGCCATTCCCCGAAGGCAGCAGCCCCGAGCTGGCCGGGTCGGGAGCCCAGGCTGCGCTGGCTCAGGCATGGATACGGAGCTGAGGAGCACAGCCAACACAAACAACCTGGTTTACATAATGCAGGCTTAAGGAGTGACTGACCTGCTCGGCCACCATGCAGGGAGAAGCCAAACTGAGAGAGAACTGTCTAGGTGTGAACCAAACCCTCACAGGAAGCCCCGGCGCTCGCCCTGGCACAAACCTCCTTATTTACCTCAGGTACAAACTCGTACATAAAACGCAAATCCCCCAAGAAATGCACTTTTTCTCACTCAGCAGAACACGCTTGGGCTGGAGACACGCGGATCTCTGTGCGAGCTTTGGAGCTGGGAAAACACCCCAAGCTTAGACACACGGCTCCGCTGTCTCCCGCGCTCCTCGCACAGCCCGCAGCAGCCCCAGGCTCCCTGGAACCCTGGGAGCGCAGGGGCAGGTGAAGGGGGAGCAGATGGAGAGGGGGCTTGGTAAATGAAGCGTGGCCTGGAATCCGGGTTTTTGGCAACAGCCCTTGTTTTTCAGGAAAATCAGATCAGCGGGCTGAGCGTGAGGGCGGGGAGAGCAGCGGCACGGCGAGGGAAGGGCAGACCTACCTGTTTTTCTGAGTGGGAAGTCGTCTTTGGAATCGTACATCCCCAGGACTGGGTGGTTGTAGGTGCCGGAGACGCCGCTTTGGGGTGGGGAGCTCTGGTCCAGAGAGCTGTGCTGGGTCTTCCTGCACGGAAGGAAAGAGAAGGGACAAGCTTTACACCGGTGACACACAGAGGGGATGAGCACAGTGCCTGCCGCCTCAGGGAGCGGGGAACGGGGCACAGGCAAAGGCAAAGGCTTTCTCCTCCTGGTGCTCCTACAAAAAACCCCACTAAAATCCAATCTACGGGAAGGAATCAACTTAGTTTTCAGTGTAAGGCTCCACCTTGGCTCAGCTCATGCAGGTACTGAACCACGAGTACAAATTCTAAGCCTGTAACCTGGGCTGGGTTTTGCTAAGTCATGTCCCTGAATCTCAGCACAGGTGGTGTTACCCCCCTCAACTCCAGAGCGAGTGAACCACTTCCCTCCCTAAAATAAACTCCAGGCTTAGCAGACAAAGTCCAAGGCCACACAGGTGGCTCCTGCCTCTCCTCCTGCCTGTCCTCCCATCCCAGGAGCTCAGCAGAGACGGGGCCAAAGCACTCAGCACCTTTCCAGCTGAACTTCACCGAGCTGATAATTTATGGCTTTGTTTGAGCAGGCTGCTGGAAGTAAATTACAGTCTGTTTGCTGAGGATATTAAATAATGAATGAGTTTTCTCAGCCTCCTACCAGTTTGTTGGCTTCATCTTTCCTGCTTAATGACTTGTGCCCAGCTTTGCTGTTTCTCAGGAGCTCCACCAGCCTGGGAGAAGTCTCCAGTCAGCAGAGCAGCTCCATCAGCAGAATGACTGATTTAGCCGTGCAGGTGGCACTCACTGGGCTCTCTCAACTTAACTTTAAATAAACAGAATTTCAACCCCGTATTTCTTCTAAAAACTGAAGGATTTGGGAAAACAGAAAGCAAGCATTTTGTGGAGAAAAAAAAAAGAAAATAAAGGTGAATATTTGCAATTTTATATTGCGTAAAAATCAAGCTGAAAATGTTCTCCTACAAAAGGCTCTTCAAGGAACCAAAATGAGCCATTCGCAGCTGAAAATTGCACAAGTTCCTGCGACTTCTCGAGCAGTACCAACCCCTGGAGTGCAAGCTCAGCTCACAAGTTGGCTCTTTGCTGAGATCCAGAGCATCAATTCCACTGCAAGTCAAAGCCTTCAAAAAATAAGGGGCTAATGAAATACCAGGAAAACGCATTGAATTTTCTACATAATTTTACTACAAAAAGAAAAAAAACCTCTGAAATCTTTATTCCAACACCTACTTCAACATTTTCTACTCCCACAGACCTTCTTGTGGGAGGTGTCCCTGCCCATGGCAGGGCTTGGAAGGGGATGGGCTTTAGGGTCCCGTCAACCCAAACCATTCTGGGATTCTCTGGAAGTATGAATGACCGTGGTTCCCCAACGCTCCCCGTTCATATCCCAGATTTCTCTGAACATAAATGACTTTTGGGGCTCTTGCAGGGCTGTGTTTCCCACTGCCACCCACACCCGCCCCTGAATGCCCCCACTCGCACTTCAATCTTCACCTGCAATCAAAACAGCCCCAAACAGAAAAATGTTTGAGTCCCTCCTGGAAGGAGACGTGGCTTTTCCTGCCGGGATCCGCTCATTCCGTGGGAAGGCAGCACGCGGAGATGTTTCACTCCCAGGAATCCTGGACGCTGTGATCCAAGAGCCCTGAGCCCCATCGAGCCACACAATGACATTTTTGGCTCTTTATGAGCAACAGACCTTTTTTTTTCCCCCCCCCCTTCCTTTTTCTTTCTTTTTTTTCAAACCATGACCTAAGCAGCACAATCAAGTACATTGAAGCTATTTTCACCACTTTGTTAGGGAATGTGCAGGAATTCAAAGGGCCTGTTTAGATGTGCTCTGGGACTGCTGAATGACAGATATTGAGCTCTGCAAACAGGAACACATTCCCTGGCTCCAGGACTGGGAGCTGACGCTGCTCCCAGCAGCATGCACTGCTCTGCGTGCCCCTTCAGGAATTTCAGAGCTCTGGAACAAGAGGAAATTGGACACTCCACGGAGCTTGCAG
>NW_008240023.1:533850-539070 GCF_000691975.1 Corvus brachyrhynchos | reverse complement strand
CATTCGAGGCATGCCCTGTCCCCTGAGCTCCTTCAGACACCCACGTGCACAGACAGAAAGGTTGGAGGGATGATCTTGGAGGTCTCTTCCAACCTTGACGATTCCATGACTTGCTAGACCCTCCCTCCAACGTGTTCACCAAGGTGCACTGGACACACATGCAGACACGTGTACCCGTGCTGGGATGCTCTGTGCCCGCACCTGTGGATGCTGGGACCGTTCAGTGGGTAACTGGATGTGTAATTCCAAGTGTAATTGTACCTCTCTACCTCCTCACCACGCAAACAGCGGAACTCCACTCACGGCTGTTTGCACACGGAGCGGCTGCTTCCCAAGCACTGCTGACAACTGCCCAGGGAAATCACAGGGAGCAGAAATTCCTGGGAGCTGCGCTGCCCAGTGGGATCAGGACCCACGGGAGGCACAGTCTGACAATGCAGCTCCAGAGAACCTCTTCTGCTGTTGCCTAGCACAAAATCCCAGAGTGGTTTGGGCTGGAAGGGACATTAAAGACCACCTTGCTCACCCCCTTCCACTCTCCCAGGTTGCTCCAAGCCCTGTCCAACCCGGCCTTGAGCATTTCCAGGGATGGGACACCATCCTAGAGGTCTTTTCCAACTCTAACACCTCTGTGATTCCATGTCAGCACAACATTTTTGCTGCCACAGCCACTGACGTCAGACCATCATGGTGTTCAATACCCTCAGGAGACGTTTTTGGGGTTTTTTTTTTTCCAAGCAATGCTTTCCATTTTTTTTTAAAAAAAAGGAATTCACAAACCTTACTAAGACCGAGGGAAGTGCTTAAAAGCAGGCGTGGTGCTTCGAGAGGCTCTTCCAGCATCTGTTCCCACTTAATTGCCTCGCCTGCTCACAGTGGGAGCGTGGAGTGGATCTCCTGCAAGCCCCGCTCGCGTGTGCTCAACCCAACCACCACCCAACTGCATCACATCACAGCTATGTGGTTACAGGAATCCCTCCAGAGCTCAGCTGGTAACCTATGAGATGCCATATAAATAAATACTAACATGTCGGGAATTTTAAGGTTGTTTCTCTTCTTGAGGGGGAAAAAAAAAGAAAAAAGATTTTTTTTTTTTAATAATAGGATGGAAAGAGAAAAATCCTCAACTTCTGCTTTAACAAGTGAAGGGGGCATTTAAAAAATCCTGCACTGCTGCCCTCCTTTGAGGGCTCAGCAGGACAACTCAGCAGCGAGAAAGATCTATGTGAGGCCCCAAGGCTTTGTCCATCTCGGGTTGGAATCCAGAATACTAACCCTCACCCCACCCCAAAACGGATGGAAAATGAGGGGATGGCATGACCTTAAACCCTTGTGTGATGCTTTGGGCGCTGTCTCTGCCTGCTGGCACCCCGCAGCATCACAGGAAAGGGGTGCTTGGATTATTAAGTGCCACAACAAACCCAGACCATCCTGAAACCCCAAACACAACGTGGCCAAAAACCTGCAGCACCCCTGGCCTTGCATCGCAGGATCCCAGATGGTTTGGGTGGGATTTAGTCCTTAAATCCCATCCCATTTCACCCCTGCCATGGGCAGGGACACCTTCCACTGTCCCAGGTTGCTCCCAGCCCCAATGTCCAGCCTGGCCTTGGGCACTGCCAGGGATCCAGGGGCAGCCCCAGCTGCTCTGGGCAACCTGAATTCTAACTGACCTTGTACCACTCCTGCATTAACTGCTATTTTAACCAACTTTTAAAGAAATGGGGCCTCAGAGCCTTCAACCACCTTTAATGAAATCCCCAAGCCTCAGATTAGATTTTCAGAGATGTATTAAAACTGCTCAATCTCACTTTGCCTCCAGTAACATCTGAATTCTTCTGCCAACTCCCCTTCAGCATTTCTGTCCTGGCTCAGAGCTGGGACAGCTTTCAAATTTCATTTCAGCTTAGTTTCTGGAATTTGGAAACATCTTCTGGCTATGACCTCATCCTCCCTGTACACACGTTCATTTCTTAAGACTTAAAACACTGTCAGTGCCTCAGCTTGAACACAAGTTTCATGGCAAAATGAAATGACTTTTGCAGCTCAAAATCTCACGAATTTTAAGGTCACTAAAGCCAACATCCAAAGCACTTTGGTTTTTTATTTAACGTAGACAGTGACAAAGCCATAGCAGCGGAAACTTTCAAGGCACATCAAATTTTCTGATTGTCTTTTGTACAATGAAGAAGTTAATTTCTGAAATTGAAACTGGAGACCAGCAGTTGAATATTTTCAGTTGAAAACAGAGATGTTGGGACAGTTGTGATTGGAAGTGCAGACTGGACCCACTGGATGTTTCCAGTAAGAGCCAAGAAAACAACACTTCCAACTTTGAGAGATTCAGAAGAGCAATGAGTGTTAAAGGCTTTAAAATGCAAAGCTTGACCATCCTGAGTTGCAGGAATTCACTGAATCACAGAACATCCTGAGCTGGAAGGGACTCACAAGAATCATCGAATTCCAACTCCTGAACAGAAAAAATGACTCCTCATTTGACTCAAGTTCGAGTTTTGTAACACCAGGCAGGATCAAATCCTGGGTGAAAAGCTGGAGGACTTACAAAAACTGATCTCTGACTGTAGAACTTGTGAGCTCGAATCATTGTGGATTCAGGATGACAGCAAAGACCTCTCTGTACACACACCGTGACCATCACAGCGGACACAAAAACCACTCGCACTGGGACCCTCTGGAAAATGCATTTTGGGAATGCACAGCACTCCTGTCACCGCTCTGGCTCATCCCACAAGCACACCAGGTCTGTTCCCTCAGGGAATGGGGGACAAAGGTGGCACTGGCTGAACCCTGCAGGAAGCCCAGCACCACTTACCCGTACCAGAAGCGAGGGTCGCTGGATATGCAGTGGTTGAGATTCCGGTGGGCCAGAGCCTTCTTCTTGTTTAACACAAATTCCTGCAGCTTCATCTTCACTTCTGTGCTTGCCACTGCACCTGGGATTAAAAAAAAAGAAATGCATTAGAAAGGCTATTAAACCAGCTCACGCATTTGAAGGAATTTTAGATTTCTAAAAAAGATTCCGAATCAAATCTTTCATTGCCAGCCTGAAAAAAAGGAACTTTGCTTTCAAAGAGAGAAGAACAAAGTGCCTCCAGAAAGGAGCTCTCCCTTTTCATCCCTTTAGCTTGGCATATATTCACAAGTTATGCTTGAAAACACAGATGAAATCGGGTTTATTTCACTAGAAGAGGATGTTACACTTGCATAGAAGCACGCTCAGAATAAAGCACTTGTCCGGGGTATCCCAGCTCTCTTTGAACCACAGTTATTTAAGAAAAGGGGTCTTGTGCACCCTCAAGTTGTTAAATGTCACATCTGAAAGCAGGAGGGGAATGAGCCCAATGGCTCATATGTAGGTTTTGTCTTGCAAACTCCTGTAAACAGGGACCTCTTTGTTCCCAAGTCTCTGTGTACACCCCGACCGACGCAGGATTTCGCTTCGTTTACGGGCGCGCAAATCTCTCACTGCAAATGGAAAACCTAACACTGAACAAAAAATAAAACAAAAAATAAGGGAGTCAGTGATTCTGCAGAGCTAAAATGTCAACTGCGTAATCCCCGCTCACGATTCCCTGCACAATGGAGAGCAGGCTGCTTCCCTGCCATGATGGATCCCAGTGATCATCAGGATGACAGCCCAGGCTCCCAGGCAGGGCTCCTGACGGAGCGATGCAGCCGAAGTTTGGCAGGGGACACGTGGAAAATGATGGTTCATCCACACCGTGGCGTAAGGCAGGAGCTCCAACGGAAAATATCCGGGCTGGGACGAAAAGAAAAGGGCAGGGAAGCTGCCTGCTCTGCTGGGAATGAGAACTAAAAGATCACCCCGCCGAGTTCTCGTCTCCCGCGCCACGCTCGACGACGACGACGTGGTGACATCTGACACGCTGGGGGAACAAGCCCTGGGCTCTCCCCGGGAGCAGGGGGCTGCAGCATTCCCACAAGGCACTGCCTGAAGGTGTAAAATTGCTCCAACACCAAAGCGAGAAAATTCCCTTTTTTTGGAGCCCTGCATTTCTCACCAGCTCTACGAACACA
Organism: Corvus brachyrhynchos; assembly: GCF_000691975.1. Lineage (NCBI taxonomy): Eukaryota > Metazoa > Chordata > Aves > Passeriformes > Corvidae > Corvus > Corvus brachyrhynchos. The sequence goes on along the minus strand of NW_008240023.1, from coordinate 535,011 downwards.
GGCTTGGCGGAAAGTTCAAGCAAAGAGCTGGAGATAAACCCCTGAGTGGCAGAAGAGGTGACAAATGCATGCTTAAAAGCCTTCTCTCTGCAGAATGTGTCACCCTTAATCCATTAGCATCCTCACAACAACCAAACCTGGCTGTGTTCTGGCAGTTTGGGATAAACCCGGTGCTTCAAAGACTTGAAGCTCAACATTTTTGGACTGGAAGGTTTACGAAGGCTCCCCTGGAAGGTCCTCCTCCTTTACTGGAAGCTGAAAGATACCATGGAACCTCAGAGTGCTTTGGGTTGGGAGGGACCCTGAGGATCCTCTAATTCCAACTCCCTGCCATGGGCAGGGACACCTCCCACTATCCCAGGCTGCTCCAAGCCCCATCCAGCCTGGCCTGGGACACTGCCAGGGATCCAGGGGCAGCTGGGGTCATTCAGGGCCTGCCCACCCTCCCAGGGAACAATTCCCAATTCCCAAGATCCCATCCAGCCCTGCCCTCTGGCACTGGGAAGCCATTCCCTGTGTCCTGTCCCTCCATGCCTTGTCCCCAGTCCCTCTGCAGCTCCCCTGGAGCCCCTTTAGGCCCTGCCAGGGGCTCTGAGCTCTCCCTGGATTGCTCTCTTCTCCAGGTGAACACCCCCAGCTCTCCCAGCCTGGCTCCAGAGCAGAGGTGTTAATAAGGAGGAAGAACAAACTCTACCTCTCTCACACTCTCTTCATATTTCAGATCAGGACAATTTTAGCTTCTCTTCACCAAATTCTGTGATGTGAGAAAAATAACTTAAGTGTCCTTAAGAGCCGAGGTGCAATAATGATTCTACACCACAGCACTTCTTAAACAAAAAGTAATTTAAAAATAAACCTGTAGCCATGGGAACAGGATCTTCAACTTCACATCCCCAAATTCGGGGTTTTTTCCTCCACACCTCTGTGTTTCACCCAAAAGCTGCTTTGCTCCTATTTTCCAGAGATTCGGGCATTTAAATTCCTTTCCAGATTACTTTAATGAGGATGGGCAGGTATCAATTCTGAGGAGAGGCCCAGCAAAACATGGATCAAACATCAACAGCTGATGGGAGCAGCAGGGGGAAGGGGAAACACTTAGGGATTCTGGACCTCTGGTCTTTCTAGGATTTAGAAAGGTCTCCCAGACCCCAGTCTTTCCCT
>NW_008240023.1:533571-533834 GCF_000691975.1 Corvus brachyrhynchos | reverse complement strand
GTTCTCGGAGCTTTATCTTATTCCCAGCTCCCAGCCAGCATCCCCATCCTCCTTCCACCACTCCTCCCATCACGAAACCAGACCCGAGGAGTTGATGGCACAACTCGGGGAGGTATTTTTTTCCCCCCATTCACTTGCAAAAGAAGCCCTAACAAGCAGCCCCGATCGTCTCTGATAAGGGACATTGTGAGGCCACAATGATCTCCTCAAGTGCATAATGACACATAGTGGGGAAGGCACCCACAAGCTGTCATCCTGAAAAA
>NW_008240023.1:533190-533558 GCF_000691975.1 Corvus brachyrhynchos | reverse complement strand
CTGAATGGAAATGCTTCAAAAAGGGGAGAGCTGAGAACTCAGGCTACGTCTTAAAAGGAGTGGAATTCAGAGCAGCAGAAAGAGAAAAGGAGTGCAGCGTGCATCTGGTGTATTTCATGGGCTTAATATTCTGCCTCCATTAGGAATGCTGCCAAAAATACTTCAAAAAATGTAAAATCAAGGGAAGAGAGGATACGCTTCCTTTTGAAAAACGCTAAAATGGCATTTAGCAAGACGAAAACGAAGATAAAGCAGAGAAATACATTTCTCTCTTCCCCTCAATCCCCCTGATGAGTCCCCTCACAAGCTCCCCGTGCCCTCAAGGAGGTTCCTCCAGCTTTCTGAGGCTGCTCCATGGCTCCCCACCA
>NW_008240023.1:532114-533149 GCF_000691975.1 Corvus brachyrhynchos | reverse complement strand
TTCCCTTTCTCTTTGTTTTTCAGCTGCGGCAGTTTCTGCTCCCAGTGCTGCTTCTCCAGCTCCTGCTCCTGTCTGTGCTGCTCCAGCTTCCTCTGGTGCTCCAGCAGCTCCTGCTGATGCTTCATGGCCAGCATCTCCTGCTGCTGCTGCGGAGAAGGGAACGGGGAAAAGGACCAAATTAACACCATCAGCCTTCCCAGGGCCAAAGCAGAGGCTGCAGGCAGGTGACAAGGACAGGGCTTAATTCATGGAAATAAGGACAAGCACGGGCCTTCCTTTCATCTCCATCACCTGTTTCAGATAAATACCCACTAGGGCACCTTCAGTATTATTTGTTGTACGGGGAAGTTGTGGAAATTGTGGCTGCCCCTGGATCCCTGGAAGTGTTTCAAGCCAGGCTGGATGGGGCTTGGAGCAACCTGGGATAGTGGAAGGTGTGGAACAAGGTGGAATTTAATGTCCCACCTAACTCCAACCACGCTGAGATTCTGTGATTAATTATAAAATGATTTCCTCAATATATAAAAAAAATAAGTCCTCCACTAACTTCTCCAGGAAGGATTTACCCTGAGCCTCTCGATTCGCCCACATCCATGGGAATAATCAGGAGACATGATGTCTAATTAAGGTAATTATTTGCAAAGCTCCCATCAAACGGGACCTTCAAGGCTGGAAGCACCAGAGCCTCCTACCCCAGCGCAAGTCCCGCCATGGGTCCCCAAGTCCCAGCAGCTGGAAGGCGTCAGCGTCCCCACCAGGCTCCTGGGCAATTTGGGGTGCATGCCCCCTGTTTGGGCGCAGAGGGCATTCCCACGGGACGGAGGGCAGCAGGTGGATGTGCTGTGCCCCGGGATGGCGTGAGGGAGCGCCCCGTGTCCCGGGTGCGTGAGGGTGAGGGTGAGGGTGTGCTGTGCCCCGGGATGGTGTGAGGGAGCGCCCCGTGTCCCGGGTGTGTGAGGGAGCGCCCCGTGTCCCGAGCGCCGGCCGGGAGCGCGCGAGGCTGTGGAAAGGCAGGGGGCGAGCGGGCGGCGCCCG
>NW_008240023.1:520545-532063 GCF_000691975.1 Corvus brachyrhynchos | reverse complement strand
CGGAATGCCGGAGCCCTCCGGAGCCCTCCGGAGCACGGCGCCCACCCGGCACTCTTTACGTTGGCAGCTTATAAACCGAGGGATTGACTGGGAGCTGGCAGCCTCCAGCCTCAGAGCCCCGAGCTCTCCAGGGCTGCACTTAATGGGGGCCTGTGCTCGGATACCACCCACCACTCCCGAGAAATCCCCGCGGCGGAGAGGGATCGGGAGCACGGAATTGTGGAATGGTTTGGGTTGGAAGGGGCCTGAAGGATCACCTCGTTCCAAGCCCCTGCTGTGGGCAGGGCCCCAGCCACGGCTGCTGGGACAGGGAACCTGCTCTCTCCAAGCTCTCTCAATCCATCCTTCTCCAGACCCTGCCAGCTCCTGCAGACACGAGACTCCCACCCCACAGGTTTTCCTTCTCCTTGAGCTCATCTTCCTTTTCATCCCTTTAACTGTGATTCTTGGGGCATCCTGTGCAGGGCCAGGAGCTGGACTTGATGACCCTCGTGAGTCCCTTCCAGCTGTGGATATTCTAGGATCCTCTGATTAACCTGTGGCATTGCACACTTGCCCCACTCAATGCTTGAGCCACGGATGCACCACAGATACAAATAAAATCACACCATTCTATATAAAGATGCAAAAACCCACAATCTAAGAAGTATTTACAATCTGCCTGGCTATCTGCTGGAAACTCTCCATGGAGGAATCCCTGCTGCTGCCTGTTCCAAGCAGGCAGGCTGTTGTAAAACACCGAAAATCCAGTTATTTGCAGCGACTGCACCTATGCCTCCCCTCCTAATTCTATTGAATTATGTGTAAACAACCGAAAATCCACATTCAAAAAAAAACCTAGAAAAGGAGGAAAAAAATAGAGGAAACCAGCTATTTTTGTTTTCTAATTAAGCAGCAGCTTCTACTAACACGTCTCCATTTGCGGAAAGAGTCTCTTTTCCGACTTCCAACAAGTCCACCACATGGTGGGCTTTGAGAACCTCGCCATGGAAAGTATGCAAATGAACAATATTTAATGCACAATATGGTAAAACAGGTTTTGTTATTTTTATGGAATCAGGAGCCTTTTCTCTCCATCTGCAGTCTCCTAGGCTCCGCAGGCTCTGCTTCCTGCGATGGTTTACATACATTAGGCTGCTTTAGGAGGAGCTGTGCTTTCACTGACATCTGGAGCGAAATGGGAATGAAAAGCCCAATTTGTAGCTGGATGGTTTAGGGAAGTTTCATTAGGGATGTATTGTCTCTGCTCGTTTTGACCCCAGTTTCCACAAAGCCTATTCTTAATATAGTTTTTCGAATCATTTCGAAGTTGAAAAAAGAAAAAATTTAAAAAATAAAATAATGAAGCCATGTCTCTGATTGTATCCATGAAAAATGAGAAGAAATCACTGTTGGTGTCTGCTGTAGCCTGGGAAAACGAGAGAAGAAAACCCATCCGGGTGTCTTCTCAGAGCATGAATATTTCTCCACACTTACCAAGAATGTTATGGGGAAACAGAAATTTAGGTTGGGTATCAGGGAAAGGTTCTTCCCCCAGAGGCTGCTGGGCACTGCCCAGGCTCCCCAGGGAATGGGCACGGCCCCGAGGCTGCCAGAGCTCCAGGAGTGACAGGGAGCCAGAAAAAAGCATCAGAAAAACATCAGTTTCTGGTTCATTTAAAGCAACCGAGGCCAATTTGAACAGGCACTGCCCACTCGGACCCTGTGCGTTCATCACAGGCAGCTGGGGCAGGGGGTTTATTCCCCAACTGTATTTCCCAAACACTGAAATGTCATCACAAAGTTCATTCACTGAGGGAAATCCCTCAGGATCTGAGACTAACTCAGCTCTGAGTTTGAGGAGCACCGTGTGACAGACGCACACGCTGCATCAGGGAGCTCAGAACATCTGAATTAGGTGCTCCTGCCAAAATCAATATTTGTAAATATTCATAACTATGGGGATTCCTGCATATGTTTAATGTCACTGCTCCCACTATTTCTGAAAACTGCACAAATGTTCAACTGTACCTGCAGTTAGTGCTGCTGGTGCTCCTTTAGCATATATTAATATTAATAGAGGTAACAGGGAGAATGCAGAGCATTTCCAGGTATTTATCAACTGCCAGCCTGCCGTGAGCACTCAGCGATCCAGAGGATTTTGCCATCACACTCCTCAACTGTCTTCAGTGCTCCAGCTTGTCAGCCTGGGAGGGGGACCGACACCTTATCAGTGGGGAAACTGTCACAGAGAAACCTCTTTTTAAGGGAAACGCAGCTAAAATGGCTCCCTTCAGTCATCACAGGTGAAAAGGTCATGTTCCAAAATCCTCCAGCAGCCAGGCAGTGCTCTCCCAGGAAGAGTGGGGTGCTGACACCAAGATCCCATTTCCCAGAGAGAACCAGGATGTATTTCATGGAGACTTTCACAACCACTCCTCCAGCTGCCAAACAAGAAGCCAAGCACAGAGATCCTTCCTGCCTCCCCCCGAGCTCAGACTGGCTCCTGGGTGTTTATAAGAGATTATTTTGAATAGCAGCAATTAGTGGAAGGGAGAGCAAAATAATCCGTGCCCAGACAGCTTGTGGAGATAAGCACGAGCCTGGGTGAACGGCAGCTGGAACACTTCTGGCTGACAAATATTCCCTGGCACCCAAAGTTGCTGTGTCCAGCTCCCAACTTGCGCCTCAACCCACACCTGAGATCAGCTCCAGCACGGGGGGATACCAGGGAAGGGATCTTCTGCCACCTGTTCTGGCCAAATTCTACAGTTTGGGGAGCTTAAATCGGGTATTTAAAGGGATCTTGAGTTCAGGTTCTTTAAAAATGAAGTCAAGTCGTAGGTGAGAATGAAGAAAAACTGGCCAAGAACGTACACATCAAACCACCCCCCGAAAAATCCGTGGTTACGGGTGGAAGCAAAGCACAGACACTGGGATTTCTGGGAGGTGGATTTCTGCGAGCACTGCTCTGCTGGGTTGTTTTACAGCGATCCCAGCGCTGGCTGGACTCTCTGCTTCGTGTTCCCCCATCCTGTTTACTGAAGCCTCGGGCTGTGGCTCCGGTTTCAGGATCCGCTCTCTTGGCTCCGTGGCGGCGTGTTTGGGATATCTCCTGGAGCACCAGAGGCCGGGCAGAACAAATCAGCTGTGCTGGGACACGGGGAGGGGGGATCATTGTGGCTTCCAGCAGCAGCCAGGACACAAAGATCTGGGAGAGCGAGCACCTCTCATCTCTTTTCCGGGACACGCATCCCGCATGCCCCCTTCCCGCCATCGGGCAGCTGACAGCCGGCGGTCCCGTGCCAGAAATTCCCATGGGCAGGGAATTTTCCACAGGGAAACGATCCCTCCCGGCCGACAGCTCCCTGGGCAAGAGGCTGATCTCGGTCAGACACGTCCTACTGAGAACGTCTGGTGTTCAGGTTTATGAGGCTAAACCGTCTCCAGGACCAGGAATGACGGTGATAAGATCCCGTGCTTTTACTTTGGCAGCTCATATGTGGATATGGAATCTTGTATCCCAGACTCCTTCCCGTGCCATTACCTCTCCTAAAAGGCCGGAAGCCCTCTGGGTCCTGAATACCTGCAAAGGTTCAGCACTGGGAATGCTTTTGTATGAGCCTCTTGCTCCCTGATTCCCATTCCAGCCTAACTTTTCCCTCTCTCCGGAAGCAGAATATCCAACAGCCTTTTCAGAATGCAGCAAGCTCCGTTTGTAGTATCCAGCACATTCAGCTCCTTCTCCAACTTTCCCCTTTAAAGGTGAGGAAAACTCCTTTGAGTCTGCCTCTGCTGGGCTTTACGTGGTTATTGTTGAAGGGGAGGCAATCAGGAGCAGGGAATGCCCATCCCAGCATGGATGGCAATAAGTAAATCAGAAAATTCGACTTAGACCAAAGCCCTGCAAACCAAAGGACCACATACAAAAACCACGTAAAGGAGGAGCCCCAGATGTTTAATGCTAAATAAGAGATGAGACCTGGGTCCTTGGAGGAGCAGTTACATCCTCTGTGAATTGTTTTGGGGTATTTTGGGTATTACAGGAACTCCACGTTTCTGGATCAGCAGTGGTCTACATTAACAGGTCAGTATTCCTGGCATAACAGCAGGATCCAGTGGCAGATTTCCTCATCCCTGCCCTGATTCTTTGTGTTGTCTTTGACTACTTCCAAATGTTTTGTAAGTTCAAAAATAAGATAAAACTGGAGTCGAACATTCAGGTGTGGGAACTGCCAGAATATCCCTTCTGCTGCCATTTACTTTGGAATTCCAAGCTGGCAAAGAAACAATCAAGGTGCCCCTCACGTATTTTACTCCAGGCAGGGCTGAAGTTCTCCTTGTGCTCCTTCCAGCCAAGCAACCGTGGCCCATCTCAGAAGAAACCACCAGGAAACGTTTCTTTCATCGATTTCCAGTGGCTCTGTAAGGACCAGAGCAGACAAACTCCCCTGGATGAGCACTCCAGCTTCACTCCTGACACCACCAACAGTGCCTGGATGGCAGCAAGATGCCTGAGTTATCCCAGCCTGCCGCAGGACTCCTTCAGCCGAGAGATGGGGTAAAAGGTGTCCAAGCTGCTCCATGGATTTGTTGACAGAACCCAGCTCTCCCTGTGCAGCTTTGTCCTCACCGCTCTCAGAAAAGATCCCGACTTTGAGGCTGAGGAGAAGTCACCACCCACCCCCTTCAAAGGCAGCAAACGCTCTGATCTTCCAAAGGTCTTCCCCAGGGTTGCTTCCATCAGAAGTTAAGTTTTGCAGGATCTAAGGTGTAAGTTTTGGAGCCGGCTCGGTGTGCCAGAAAAGCGAGGCAAGGTCACTGAGAAAGAACAGGAAGCCGTCTGGAAATAGCGTGAGTTCCAAAGCGCTCGAGTGGTAACGAGGCACAAAATGTTCAGTCTGGTCTTTTACCACCGACTGTACCCAGCTGCAGCTTCCTAAGATGAATAATCCTATCATCCCGGAATCCAGACAGAGGCAGACACCTGGTATCTCCAGGCTTTTAAAGTTCCTCTTGAAAAGGACGCAGGCCGCGAGCAACGGGCGCGCTGCAGAAGAGCCGCGCAAAAATGAGCAGAGGGAGCCCCTCCACGCTGGCTGCTGCAGGAAGAGGGCACGGAGCAGACAGGCCCGGGATCGGGAGCTGGGATATCGGGGGGTGAGATGGGAGCCTGCCCTGCTGGAGTCCGAGGGAAGCGGGTGCTTTGTGGGAGCCACGGTGCTGCTGGCACCGTCCCTGCTGGGGACACGGGGGAGGTGCCACAGGGGATCAGCAGGTGACACCGGTCCCAGCAGCAGAACTGGAACATGCCCAGCCTTCCCTGCTGAGCGGGAATCAACATGGAGAGGCCACCAAAGAGAAGCTCTGGGCACCGTCAGGGCTACGCTGAGAGCAGCCCCACTAAAGGATGATGTTATTTGGGCCCGGTGAGCTACCACGGAATCATGGCATGCGTTGGGGTGGGTTGGGAGGGACCTTAGAGATGATCCAGTTCCACACCCTGCCCGGGGCAGGGACACCTTCCACCACAACCCCGTCCAGCCTGGCCTTGAGCAGCTCCAGGGGTATCCTGCAGGCAAACCTGCCATTCCACGGGCAGGTGGCTCCACTTGAAAGCAAGGAGCAGTTTCTCCCCTCAGCATCAGCATGACAACTATCAAGTCTAGACATCTTTGGGGAAGAATTACATTTCTTTACAGCACAGCAAAATCCGTCTGGAAGATTCCCTGCAAGATTTTCTCTCTCTGTAACCAAAGGAATGGCTCGAGAGTTTCAACCCGTGTCTCTGAACAAGAGGCTGATCCCTCGGAGGTGTTACCACCCCTCACTCAATGCAGGAATTCATTCTGTCAAGGAAAAGAGAACAATTTCAGGATCACTGCACAGCAAACGTCCTCTCAAAGCTCCTTTCCCTGCTGCTGCTTCCCTGCCCATCCCGTCCATGCTGGATGCACAGCCCAGCACTCCCTCTGCACACAGTCCTTTCTCCAATGGTGGGGAAACTGGGAATGGGGTTGCACACCCGCGGGTGAGGATTTCAGGCCCATGAGGAGCTGGGAGGCTCAGCTGCTTCCCTGCGCTGTTATCCCTCCCGCCGACGTGCGTCAGCATCCCCCAGAAGTTTCCGGCTGTGGCTATAAAACAGCCAGAGCTGGGAAGAGCCCTGCTCCAAGCTCGGACAGAGGAGATGAACCACATTCCCCACGACGTCCTTCCCTTCCCACTGAGCTCACAGCGCCCGAGGTGCCTCTGGCCCTGCCAAAGCGCCCATCCTGCCCCTCTTCCATCGCCCCGCTCCAGCCCTTGACCAGAAGGGCGAACGGAAAAGCTTTTGGTAACTTCCAGCTGATCTTGGCTGGGAATGAGTGACTCACAAAGGAAAAAATTCCCCGCCGGTTCCTCCACAACCAAAGGTCAGGCAGAGCTCACAGCGGGACCTGCGGAGAGGCTTTCCACCATCTCACCCGAGAGCCAGGCTCCTTGTTCCATCCTTGGTTTTGTTTAGGAAGGCAGATTTGAAGGCCATAAATATTGTCTGTCCCACATCTGGCGAGGCAGAGAGGAGTGGAAAATCCATCAGTGTGGGGCCACAAGGGAGACGCCCGCCCACTGCTGGTGCCTCCAGCCCCCGGCCCTCCCTGCTGCTCTGGAGCTGTGGAAGTAGCAGCCTGCCCTGCTCCGTATGGTGTGAAGCCTTCAAAAGGCTCCGCTTACTTTCCCTAAACACGTCAGGCTTTTCACAGAATCGCCACAGAACGGTTTGGGTTGGAAGGGACCTTAAAGCTCATCCCACTCCAACCCCCTGCTGTGGCAGGGACACCTCCCGCTAGACCAGTTTGCTCCAAGCCCCATCCCTCCTCACTAATTTCTTCTGAAGATCCAATCTTAACTTACCTCTCTTTCAGTTTAAAGCCATTCCCCCTTCTCCCATCTCTCTCTCCACGACCCTGTTTTCTCCTAACCCTCCTGTGCCAAGCTCTGTGTCCATTATAGAGCCCTTCCACAAATATTTTTTCACTCGTTTCCTGGCTCTCTCCAAATTGCACCACCTTGGGGAATTTGGCACTTTCATGTGAAGGCCAAAACACAGCATCTCTAACAGCAAGCACTGGGACACACCAGGGAAAGGATCACATGCTCAGGCAGTCATCGTCTTCTCCTCCTGCACTAGGTCAGATGATTAAAACTGAGCTGATGGAAGCGATTCCAAGCTCTGGAAAAAGCCAAAACTTCAGCTCTCAATAGGAAAAAGTTATCTACTGGGATAGAAAAACAGGCAAGTCATGCCAGCATTTTCCAGGCCAAACTTCGCTCACTTAAGCGTTCCTCACACTCCTGCTTTGTTTGGGGGGTGGGATGGAGGGATGTTTCCCCCTTCTCACTTCCTGTCAAGTCAGACCAGTTCCTCTGTTCCCACCAACACCACGGCAATAAAAGGAAATAAAACGACCCCAAACCACGATTTCTCCTGTACCAGCACAGGAATCAGCACTGGAAACAAAGGAGCTGTTTGAAAGCTTCACCACCTGGGAGAGCTGGGGGTGCTCACCTGGACAAGGGAAGGCTCCAGGGAGAGCTCAGAGCCCCTTGCAGGGCCTAAAGGGGCTCCAGGAGAGCTGCAGAGGGACTGGGGACAAGGCATGGAGGGACAGGACACAGGGAATGGCTTCCCAGTGCCAGAGGGCAGGGCTGGATGGGAGATTGGGAAGGAATTGTTCCCTGGGAGGGTGGGCAGGCCCTGGCACAGGGTGCCCAGAGCAGCTGGGGCTGCCCCTGGATCCCTGGCAGTGCCCAAGGCCAGGCTGGACATTGGGGCTTGGACAGTGGGAGGTGTTCCTGCCCATGGCAGGGGGTGGGAATTAGATGATCATCAGGGTCCTTTCCAACCCAAAGCATTTGGGGATTCCATGAAAGCTTTGCACTTGTTGAGTAAAATGGTGGATGCTAGGCTGGAATGGAAAAAGCCAAATTAATCAATTCTAGACAGCAGCAGATACACAGAACAGAGTAAAATGCAGAAATTCTTCCTCCTTCACAGAAGCAGTTTCCAAAGCAATTGCAGGTTTAACATTACCATAGAATCACAGAATGGTTTGGACTGGGAGGGAGCCTAAAGCTCATCCCATTCCCAACCCCTGCCATGGGGGTGTTCACGCCTGTGTGGACATGCAATTAAAAAAACCCAAAAAACCGACTAAATTTCTCCAAAAAGAGCTCTGCATCTTCACTCAGGACTATTTCTATACCAGGTTTCACAGCTCAAGCGCTTCTCCTGAAGAAGATAAATGGGTTTTATTTGCTTTAACATCCCCACCCTGCTTTCTTCATGAGCCATAAAGGAGCTGGGCAGCTCCGAGCCCAAATTTAAAGTTATATATTTTAATTCTCTGGGCACAATAATCGCTTCCCTGCACTCAGAGCCACTGGACTTAGCACAGCTGCCAGTTGTAAGAGTCACCTAAATGTGGGTTGGTGTCTTCACACAGAGACAGGCAGGACGTTTCCCCAGAGAAAACACACCACAGCCACACGCTGGGGCAGGGCGTGGGGTTATTTCCTCTGTGAGGCATCGCAGTGTTTATTTCAACAAGGGGCTGTTTGATTTTTAAAGCAACTCGGGTCCCATGGACACACTTCCTACTCTCAGAGATCACCTTGCAGGCCACCCTTCTGCACAGGATTATATCATCCCTATTTTAAGGCTCTCGTTTAGCCAGGCTTACACACGAGATGAAGAGCTTCATTACCTAATGGGCTGGATACACTGTGGCCTCTCAAAATTAGAGCCCAGCTTCCTCCTAACACAGATTTTGAGCAGAGGCAGTCAGAGCTTTACCACAAATGAGGGTAAATATGTTCCTATCAGCTTTGAGCCTGGCCATTAAATGGGAACGGGCCGGCCTGATTTTTCATAGACAAATAACTACAGACACGGGCAATTAGAAGGGAAGAATGCAAATATTTGCCACAGGAGTTCCCCATCCTTCCCCCCCCCACCCCGAGTGCTTGCACCAGCTGTGGATGAACGTGGGGATACACCAACATTCCACACATGCCCCCAGAGATGCCCACATTATGCATCCATGTATAAACACAGCTACACCCAGGCACCTCCTCACCTCTGCCCTGGTGACAGCACAGAGGACTCACCCAGGGACAGGGGCGTTTGCTGCTAATCCAGCCTCAAACAGGGGCACCTCTGACAAACCCCAGCTCCTCTCTGTACTGAGAAGTCTGTAAATAACACCCCATTAACTTTTAATCCCATCTTCCCCACTCTGACATGCTTTTTGTATTAAAATGAAAGTTATATAAGGTTGAATCGAGGTTGCTTTTCAATATTACATTAAGGCTATTTACCATGTGCAGCACTAATCCCCCTTTGAAAAAAGGAGCCTATTAGCAATTCGGAAAGCTTACGTTGCCATAGCAATAGTCCAGCACTGGGAAATATTTATATAATGTCTCCTGTTTTCACTCTGCCACAGCCATCTTCCAAACTGGACTGCCTGCTGACCCTGCCTGGTGTTCCCTCCCTGTCCCACGCAGGGCACAGCACCTGCTTGGTGCCTATCTCTGTGCGTGCGGACCCACCCTCAGGCACTGCCTCTGCATTCCCTGCTCCCGCACTCCCACCACGGTCCACACGCTCGCTGTGCACCTTGTGCTGATGGCAAATGTGCAGCAAGGAGTTCCCGTGCCACTCCACTCCCAAATGTGTGGCCACAGGAAGAGGTAACCTCCTGCAGGGCTCAGTTCCGCTGGAACTTCCCAGCTTGGGGCATTTTTTTGTGTCCAGGGAAGGGAACGGAGCTGGGGAAGGGTCTGGAGCACCAGGAGCAGCTGAGCAGGGAAAGGGCCTCAGCCTGGAGAAAAGAAGGCTGAGGGGGGACCTTGTGGCTCTGCACAACTCCCTGACAGGAGGGTGGAGAGCAAGGGACAGGACAAGAGGAAACGGCGTCGAGCTGTCCCGGGGAAAGTCTAGGTTGGAGATCAGGGAAAACATCTTCCCTGAAACGGTGGCCAGGCATTGGAACAGGTTCCTCAGGGCAGTGGTGGAGTCACCACCTGGAATTGCTCCGAAGGTGTGTGGGATGCAGTGTGGTGGTGGTGCTGGGGTGGTGGCTGGGCTCCACGATCTTGGAGCACTTTTCCAACCTCAACAATCCCACAGCGTCCTGGTCCCCGGCCGCCCTTACCTTGATGTGCTCGTGCAGCTGCGCCTCGTGCTGCCGGGAGAGCTGCTCGTGCTGCCGCTGGAACTCGGCGATCAGGATCTGCCTCTGGATCTGCTGCTTCTGCTTGAGGGCCAGCAGCTCCTGCTGCAGCTGCTGCTCGCGCAGCGTGGGCTCCGTCACCGGCATGGAGAACTGGTGGTCCAGCCGCAGGTCCATGGGCACCGAGCTCGGCGCCACTTGCAAGGGCAGCGCTGTGCTCACGTCAACTGCGGGGAGAACACAAGGGCAGGGCTCAGTGGGGTCCTCATCCAGCAAAGGAACCTTGAGGAACCATGGGCTGAACCAAGGACAGCGCTGTGCTCGCGTCAGCTACGGGGGAAACAAGGGCACGGCTCAGTGGGGTCCTCACCCAGCCTCGAGGAACCATGGACTGAACCAAGGGCAGCACCATGAAACTCACACCGCTCCTTTACTGGTAGCCAAGGCCTACAGGAATTCAGGGATCAACGAGTTTTCCTCCAGGCACCACCTCCCACAAACCCGTGTGTTTGCTACAAGCAAAGAGCATCGCGTGTGACCCATCTGTGCCTTCAAAACACACACACACCTCCGTTCCACCCGTCCAGCACCACTGGAAATAAGGAGGATGAAGATTATTCCAAGACTTCACAGAAAGGATTCATCTTGACTTGTGATGGATGAGCTGATGGACTTCCCTGGTCAGGAACATGAGGCTCTCACTTCAAGAAATTTATGCAGAAAACCACGATGTGTTGGGTGATAAATCCCAAACTGGTTTAGCTTGGGAAGGATCTTAAAGCCCATCCAGCCCCACCCCTGCCATGGGCAGGGACACCTTCCACTGTCCCAGGCTGCTCCAAGCCCCAGTGTCCAGCCTGGCCTTGGGCACTGCCAGGGATCCAGGGGCAGCCCCAGCTGCTCTGGGCACCCTGTGCCAGGGCTTGCCCTCCCTCACAGGGAAGAATTCCCTCCCAATCCCAATACCCAATGTAACCCTGCCCTCTGGCAGTGGGAAGCCATTCCCCCTTTGCAACAACTTGAACTCAGCTTGTATCTCCTAAAAAATGAAATTACTCCTACCCCATGAATGACTAAAAATCTTCTAAATTTCACCTGCATCACAGTTCTGCCTTTCACAGGTATTCTGTATTTGCAACATTTGCTGTCTCTCTCCGGGGCAATCCCTCAATAACTCTGCTGAGAGCTCTGAATGAACACCAGTTACAGGGTAACAGAGGCTAATCCCTCAGAAACGCTGGGCTTCAGCACAACTGGAAAATAAAGGTGGGGTTTTTTTTCTCCACATCCTCCATCAGGACATTAATCTTACCCATACC
>NW_008240023.1:520110-520522 GCF_000691975.1 Corvus brachyrhynchos | reverse complement strand
CCAAACACTCTCGTGGAGCAGAGGTCCAGGAGCGTGTTCACCCCTCCCTGCACCCGGCTCGGCCAAGGAGGAGGAGGAGGAGGAGACTTTCTTTTTTTGATGGAAACATTTTTAGCAAAAGGTCACATTACTGGAAGTGTTGCTATTTTTCAACCCACAAGCTCTTCCCTCCACTTCCCTATTGTTTTCCTTCCTGTGGCCTTTTCTCTGCTCCCCTCTCTCCCCCGCAGGATCAGAGCAAGGATTCCTTGCCATGGATTCCCGAGCCACAGCCAGGGATTCTGGGCAGAGCAGCACACTCTCACCTACAGATAACTGCTCTAACTCACCTCAACAGTGTGTTTGAGGGCTCCAGGGAGAGCTCAGAGCCCCTTGCAGGGCCTAAAGGGGCTCCAGGAGAGCTGCAGAGGGA
>NW_008240023.1:516926-520020 GCF_000691975.1 Corvus brachyrhynchos | reverse complement strand
GCCTGGGACAGTGGAAGGTGTCCCTGCCCATGGCAGGGGGTGGAATGGGATGGGCTTTAAGGTCCCTTCCAACCCAAACCATTCTGGGACCCCATGTGTTCCCCTTGTCCTGTCCCTCCATGCCTTGTCCCCAGTCCCTCTCCAGCTCTCCTGGAGCCCCTTTAGGCCCTGGAAGAGGCTCTAAGGTGTCCCCGAATCCTTCTCTTCTCCAAGTGAACACCCCCAACCCTCCCAAGCGTGCAAAAATCAGTCCAGTTTCAGGCAGAAGGAACACCCTGCCGCTCGTGAGCGTGCCCTGAGATCCATTCCTCCTGCTTTACTCCCTAAGAAGAGCCTGAAGTTGCTGTTCCCCGCCAGAAAACACTCCTGAGAGAACTTGACCAACCTCCCATTTCCCATCCAAAGGGACTCATCTCCCCACAGCCGCAGGGACGGGGAGCACAATTCCCATTCAGGGCTCCGGCAGAGCTGCGTCATCCCTGATTCCCGACTATTTCAGGCTCAAACAAGCCCCTCTTTGGCCCGCCGGGAGCAGCCAGCCCTCCGTGCCCCACAACAAACACGGCCTGGGCTGCGGGCAGCACTTGCCAGGACACTCGGAATCGCTGCTCCAGGCTCTGCACCAGCACAATCGCAGCCGTGACGTGAGCCAGGGCACAAAGACGACATTCAGGGCCGGGACGAGAAATGCCAAAGCCAGGAATTAGGAGACAAGATCCCGATTATGAATAATAAACTATCTCACAGTCTCTCCCTGCTTCTTTTTCTTCCCTGCAGGAACAGAGAAACGTTAATTTTTTAATTTTTTTTCCCCCCCGCCACCCTTGGCATATAGGGAATTATTTCTTCCCCGTGGTCAAGTTAGCCTGATTTTGATTCCACGGTCATGTTACGATGATTTTTTATACTGAGTTGGAACCACTCTGCTGGTGTTTCCCTTCCCAAATAAATAAAACATGGCTGTACATCAAAGCCTGCTTGCATGCTGCACATTAATTAAGACCTAAAGCACTTCAGTCCCCCTCGGAAATTCGACACCTCCCAGCTTGTCTGTGACACACTGAAGGGAATAACCCAAAACGGGGAAATGAAGCGACAATCCCCGACCTGCAAACAAAGTGCACGTCCCACAAAAGTATTTAATCATGGAATCAGAATGGTCTGGGCTGGAAGGGATCTTAAAGCCCCTCCAGTGCCACCATGGGGGTTCCACTGTCCCAGGCTGCTCCAAGCCCCAATATCCAGCCTGGCCTTGGACACTGCCAGGGATCCAGGGGCAGCCCCAGCTGCTCTGGGAAATCCATCCCAGCCCCTTCCCACCCTCCCAGGGAAAAATTCCTTCCCAAGATCCCATCCAGCCCTTCCCTCTGGCAGTGGGAAGCCATTCCCTGTGTCCTGTCCCTCCATCCCCAGTCCCTCTGCAGCACTCCTGGAGCCCCTTTAGGCCATGGAAGGGGCTCTGAGCTCTCCCTGGCGCCTTCTCCTCTCCTGGTGAACATTCCCAGCTGTCCCAGCCTGGCTCCACTGGTAAAAATCAAAAACGTTTCACACGAAGGCTGTAGATGAGACATTATCAGGGAAGTTGTACCTTGAGATTCTTCCACGCTCCAAAATGGAAATAAACTTCTCCATAAATCCTGAGTGTTTTGGAAGGGATTAGGGGAAGGTGACACTAAACCTGTGAATAGACTTTTCAATAAAACTAACATCTATAATTGAATTTCCTTCCCCTTCTCTGATACAGCCTTTTCATGCTGGTCTTTAAAGGATGGAAATACAGGACTGAGTCCTGGAATACACTAAAATGTTAAACCAAAAATTCAGTATGAGAGGCACCAAATGAGTGTTTAAATTCAAACCTTGTTTCAGCATAACTTTCACTTAAGGTTAATTCAAAAAATATTCACAGAATCACAGAACCACAGAGGGGTTTTGTTGGAAGGGACCTTAGAGACCATCACATTCCAGCCCCCTGCCATGGGCAGGGACACTTTCCACTAGACATCAAACTGGAGTTTTTTTAAACCAAATGCCGTTGCCAAAATTACTCTTTCCTTTCCTTTTTTTTTTTTTTTTAACTTGTTCTTCTATTTTTTTTTTTTTTAATAATTTAAATTTAAGCAGCACAGAAAACTGCCTCTCACATTTGAAACCCAACATCACCTTCAAAGGGAAAGTGCAGGAAATGCTTTCCCTGAGCTCTCCCTCCCTCCGGCACAGAGCGAGTCCCGCTGAACACAAACAGCTCCTTCCCAGCTCTTCTTCCTCTGGCAATTCCCTTTGGAGAAGGGAAAAAATCCCATCAACCTCCCCAAATCTGCTGCAAAACCCTGGGGATGAGAGTCAGGGCAAGGCTGGTGGAAGAAAGCAGCTCCCTCTCCAGGACACATCCCACCTGCCCATGACAGAGCGAGCCTGGGAGATTCCCAAAATCCCAAGGAAAGAGCATTCCAGCTCCTCTGGTGACTCTCCAGTGCCTGGTGCCCTCCCAGATTGCTGCCCACCAGGAATGAGATGTTCCTGGGGCTGGCTGTGGCTGACCTTCCCCAGCCAGGGCTTTCCAGAGCCCGTGGACTCAGTTTCTCCACCTTTCCCATCCTTTCCAGGCCGGGGCTTTATTCCCAGCTAATGAGTTTGCTGCTTAATTACTGCTGTGCCAGCCGTTCCCTCAGGCCAGGCTCTGCCAGGAGCAGCACGTCAGCCTTTGGGCACCCACAGAAAGCAAACACAAAGCCAGAGGATGTGCTCAGTATCCCAAACTCTTGGCTGCTGCCATCGGATCATGCCCATCCCACTGAACCACCCAGCGGGACGCTGGGGAAGCATGTGCACAGATCTCCCCCTCTCAGCATTATTCCCAGCTCTTCCATCCCCGGGGAAAAGCAAGAAAATCGTGTGTTTATTCCCTGACTTTATTCTTCAGGGCTGTCCTTGGGGTCCAGCAACAGTTCAAAGACATTTAAACACCAAGCTGCTGCCTGCAGGAATGACTTGGGCATGTGGGGAGAGTGACGCTGGCTCCGAATCCTCGGAACACCGTTCCTATAACCCACCACCCCAGTTTTGCTCGGAATCAGCCTGGAAAGGGAGGCGA
>NW_008240023.1:505601-516481 GCF_000691975.1 Corvus brachyrhynchos | reverse complement strand
CGGCTACTGCTGTCTCCCAGCACAGCCAAGGGAGCACCTGAGGTGGTTTATTCTGGCAAGAAGATGTGTGTCAGTCGAGCATCACTGGATTACTGTGAATTAAATCCATCCCCCCCGGCAGTGGCCGGAACACCGGGATCCCCTCCGCCACCCGGCCGACCCAGGGATCCTTTTCCAGCGGGGCTCCCCTTTCCCAAATTGTCAAAACTCCCCAAAACACTGTGAGACGGTGAGATCAGAGCTATAAATAGCACGGAGCTACTGCAGTATGTGACTGCAGTGCCGGGATAAAAGCAGCAGCCTCGGTGGGGAAGCGGAACGAAGCCGCGGCACAGCACCCCCGGAGCTGGTTCCATCTCCAGCACGGGGCATGTCCCACACACAGGGAGAAATTAATACAGGAGGGGGGAAACAAGGCATTACCAGCTTCACTCCATTTATTCTCCAGACAAGATTGTGCCAAGCTGGGCTTGTCCCAGAGCAGGTGGCGGGAGCAGGTCACGGCAGGACACCAACATCCTCTGGAGCACATCCCGAGCACCATGCAGGGCCAGGATGAGGGCAGACTCCTGCCCTGCTCCTCCGCGGATCCACACCACGCCAGGGCAAACTAAAGGACTGTCACAGAATTATGGGATGGCTTGGGTTGGAAGGAAGCTTAAAATCACCCGGTTCCAAACCCCTGCCAGGTGGGACAGCAGGAGGAAGTGGTTACTTCTGTCCCACTGAATTCCTACCTCTGTTATGCCATTTCCAAGGACCAGGGGAGGGTATTCTGGGCTGGAATCAGCCAACAAGCTTGAGCATCGCAGCCCAGCTAGAGCCAAAGGCAGGTCAGCACCCTAGGAATGTTTGGACAGCCCAGGTGGGTGGCTGCAAAGGCAGCCTGGATCCTGTCTGGGAGCACAGACTGGGAGTAAACAGCAGCGGAGGTTTCCTACGAGCTCCACGCACGCTGCAGTTCAGCGAGCTGGAGTCACTCCCTGCTCGGGGAGTGTTCCCTGCTCTGTGAATGGGAACCGAAATTAATCATCCCATCAGCCATGGAAACACGTCGCGAGGCAGCGCTCCGCAGGCAACAGATGGAGCTTTAAATGTCACTCTCTCATTCATCGCAAGGAAAACTTCTCCCTGATTACTACCGAGACCTGCAGACACAATAAGGGCGCAGAGATTCGGGATTTCCATCGTCCCCGGCTTTTCCGAGCCCAATTCCTCCCCTGAACGGACCTCATTAGAGTTTATCAGGAACCTGCATGGAGATTTTGGTCATGATGACAAGGAATCCAAAACTTGAAGAGCAGACCACTTATCCTACTGTCTCCATCTTAGATCTGAAGCATTAAAAAAAAAGTCTCTTCTCTTGAAGAAAAAGAACACCCACCAAGCTACAAACACAACAGACAGAAAACCACATTTTCCAGAGTTTGCAAGGAATCCCAGAACGGTTTGGGCTGGAAGGGATCTCGTTCCAGCCCCTCTCGCCTCAGAGCAGGACATCAGAGTTTGGAAAATTATAAACTTCCATGGATAAATATCCAGGGGTATTTCCTTAATGAGAATGTGGAGAGTTCAAGGCCAGCTCCAAACCCTTGATGGCACAGACGCCTCCAACAGAGATGTCTCCAGCAGATGAGCCTGTGCAGGACAGAGCAGCTCCAAAGGAGACACACCAGCTTCTCCACCTCCTTTTCAACCATTATCCCACTTCATCTCCTTGCTGGTTTCATCAGTGACATCTCTAACAAATGAGTGTCTTGGATGGAGCCAGAGCTTTCTGTGAAATTAAAGATAATGGAATGGAAGGAGTCGGCTCGGACTATTTCTCATTTCAAACTTCATACAATTGTGGGAAACCTCTCCTGCCACAGTTTCCTTGCACGGAGTGGGTAAGCAAAACCCACTTGAGTTTCCATTAAAAAAAAAAAGGTGCTAAATAAATAATAAATAATAAACCAGAAAACAACAAAAATAAATGTACAGCTCTTCTCAAAAGGCTCAGGAAGCTGTGGCTGCCCCTGGATCCCTGGCAGTGCCCAAGGCCAGGTGGGACATTGGGGCTTGGAGCAGCCTGGGACAGTGGGAGGTGTCCCTGCCCACGGCACGGGTGGCACTGGATGATGTTTAAAGTTCCTTCCAACCCCAACCATCCCGGGATTCTGTGATTCCTGGGAATGTGATTTCACCTGCCTCTTTGCCTCAGGCATTACCCAGCAACTGAACCTCTTTGATGGATCTGTCTTGGTTTCAGAACAGGAAACTTCTCCCCTCAGCACATCCCCAGGACAAAAAGCAGAGTTGAAGGAAGCTCAGCTGCTCTTCTGTAGAGCCAAATCCACGTGGACTTCCCACATGCCTCTCTCTAAACTCACTCTGAGCTTCCTTCAAGGGAAAATGACGCTTTGGAGAAGAGAATTAAACATGGAAGAGATCCAGCAGGAGCCAGAAAGTCTCATCCCAAGATTATACATGAAAAACCTCCCATGAGAAAAACAAATAATCCACCGTGTTGGATCAGCATGGGGGAGTTGAGGGATGCCCAGGGAAGGTGGGGTTGGACAAACACCTGGACATTCTCACCAAGTCTTCGGGAGTTTTCCCTGGAGCCTCCAAAGGGGTGACCCCTGCAATAGCAGGAATAAAGCCACTGATGAGCCAGTGGCACAGCATGGTTTGGGTTCTTAAAGCTCATCCTATTCCAACCCCCTGCCACGGGACACCTTCCACTGTCCCAGGCTGCTCCAAGCCCCAATGTCCAGCCTGGCCTTGGGCACTGCCAGGGATCCAGGGGCAGCCCCAGCTGCTCTGGGCACCCTGTGCCAGGGCCTGCCCACCCTGCCAGGGAACAATTCCTTCCCAATATCCCACCCACCCCTGCCCTCCCTCAGGTTAAGGCCATTCCCCTTTGTCAAAAGAGAAGGTGAAACAAAATTCTGAGGAATTACCTGTCCCACTGTATTTCAAATACAGCAAATAAATGGTTATTACTACCAGGACAGTGAGCTACCTTCTGTCACCAGCCAAGGGACTCCCAGCTGTCCAAGAAGCCCCAAAATGTGCAATGCCACATCCTCCATCACGGCAGAAATAAAGTAAAAGCAGCAAAAGGAGCAGCTAAACAGCAAATTGTAACAGGAAAGCTATTCCACAGCTCTTGAGAACTCGTAGATTGCTCAAAGGCTGCAGTTTTGAGTAGAAATCCAGACTGGTGAAAGAGAAGCCCATCCACATGGGCAAGCAGCCCACAGCTTCCTGTAGCCCCCTCTGGAAGGGCTTTACTTCCAGATAATGGGTGTTCTCAGGTATCAGCTGTGCTAGGACCAGGATGCTACTTGGTGTCCATTCAGTGCAATGAAGACACACATGAAAATACAAAAAAAAGTCTTTTAAGAGACTGTCAAACACCGGCAGTTTCCCAGAGAAATTCAAGTAACCTCCAGCCACTCAAACCCCAGGACAGCACAGAGAAATGGCACTAAAGCACCTTTTTATTCTGGAGGAACAGGCAGGGCTTGCCGTGCCTGGATGCACACACCAAAACACACAGCTGAGTTAAGACTTCTCTTTAAAAACTTCCCTTTTTCCTTAAAAAAATTTCCTTTATTTTTTCCCAAGACCCACCAGAGGAACTGAGCACATGAAAACCCACAATCCTGCTACCCAAATCCTAAAGGACAGGGCAGATGTTCCCTGCATTCCCCGTGCCAGCAGTGATCCACGCATGACAAGGCTTCCCCACGTCACGGCTCTCCTCAAACCGAGCTCTCCCTTGGCATTCGTGCCCAAACCACTGACATCAGGTGGCCTTTTAGACACGGCACAAAACCCCAGTGCTGCTTCTGCTGAGTGTCTGCCCAGCCTGTGGCCAGGGAACTGCATTTTCCTTCAGCAGAGCCAGCCAGGTGCTGCTCCTCCAACAGAGCCAGAGCCACCCAGGGATCGGCTTTAAGGTGAGTTTTAACATGACAACAGGTTAAATCCAGGTGTGGTTGTAAAGAGATTTAGGTGTTTCCCACAAGAAATCTCACAGGGATTCTCCATCTCTACCCTGTTCTGGCGAGAGCCCACCTGCAGAGCTGCCTCCAGCCCTGGAAACCCCAGCATAAGAAGGATGTGAAGCTGCTGGAACAAGTGCAGAGGATGCCCTGGAGCCAGGCTGGGAGAGCTGGGGGTGCTCACCTGGAGAAGGGAAGGCTCCGGGGAGAGCTCAGAGCCCCTGGCAGGGCCTAAAGGGGCTCCAGGAGAGCTGCAGAGGGACTGGGGACAAGGCATGGAGGGACAGGACACAGGGAATGGCTTTAAGCTGAAAGAGGGTAGTTTTAGATGGGATATTGGGAAGGAATTGGAGATGAGCAGGCCGTGGCACAGGTTGCCCAGAGCAGCTGTGGCTGCCCCTGGATTCCTGGCAGTGCCCAAGGCCAGGCTGGACATTGGGGCTTGGAGCAGCCTGGGACAGTGGGAGGTGTCCCTGCCCATGGCAAGGGAGAGGCACCAGATGCTCTTTAAGGTCCGTTCCAACCCAGCCCATTCCGTGATCCCATGCCTCTCTGAATGCTGTTTTCCAACTCATTTTAAACTGGCCTTCCCAAGGAAGGAACAGTGCAGCGATGAACACCTCTGTGAATGGACAAAAAGCTTCCTTTTGTCCCCAGAAGCTTCTGGACTCAAAGCTCTCGTTTCTTTCACTAAAAGCTCTGAGCTGGGTGGTCGCCTGCTGAGAGTGTCAAGCAGCTTCCCAAACCACAATACACCTACACTGCGTCTACTACAACCACAGCAAGAGGGGAGCAAGTCCTCCCTCAGAAATTCCGATAAATTCTGGATTATCTGGCTTAAAAATGCCATTTCAGCTGTGAAACTTGGACCTAATACAGGGTTTAGGGATGCTGGCAAATTAAATGGTGCCTGCCTCTTTCAGTGGGAGGCTACAACTCTGCTCCAGCTACGTTCAGGCACCAAACTCCCCTGCCAAGGAGCTGACTGCAGCCTGGTCCTTCCACAAAAAGAAACAGGATGCTGTGAGAAGCCCGAAGGTGAGAGACATAAAATATCTATATAAGGACGGAGCTCCTATACGTACCCAAAATAACAGTGACTCACTTTTCAGAGCACTCAGAAAAAGAGAAACGACTCAGGGAAGGAGCTGAAGAGGGTTCAGGGACTCAGCCAAGCCAGGCTTAGGAGGATGCCCCGGACAAAAAGCATTCGGAAGGTTGGAAGGAAGAGATAAAAAGGACATCCAGGCAGCAGCTGAGGGACAACTGCAGGAGGCAAGATGGAGAGGAAGGCGTCTGAAAGCAAGTCTAAGGAGGTTAAATCTGGTTCAGTGGTATCTGGAGGCAAGCAGAGATGGCAGTGGCTTATCTGCTGCCTCCCTGAAGCACTGCACACCCTGGGTATTAGCAATAAGTGATGGAAATGGGACATTCAGATTCGCTTCAACATTCCTGGCTAAGACACTGTGTAAAGAGGCGCCAAAGAAAACAGATAATCACTACCAAAACCTTCTTTAGACAAAACTCCTGCTTGATCCCAACACACAGATAATCCCTCCTCCACCGAGCAAACCACATCTTAACTGCATCTTAACAGCATTAACTGCATTTGATTTTCAGGCCACTTTAATGAAGCTCTGCGCTCTACAGGTTCATCCCTCAAGTTTGGGAGCCCATTCCTCCTAAAGGTTCCAGAAACAAGTCCTTGCAGGGAAAGCCAGACCAGCTGAAACACACGTAGAACAGAACACCATGAGTGACAATGCTGCCCAGAGCAGCTGTGGCTGCCCCTGGATCACTGGCAGTGTCCAGGGTTGGATGGGGCTTGTCCCGTGGGCAGGGACACCTTGCACTAGCCCAGGTTGCTGTATCCATGTTACATGAATGCCAGAGCATCTCCCAACATTCCAGAAGCCCACGGGACGCGACACCTACGAGAGCCCCCCTGCTCTCCCAGCTGGTCAGCCCAAGGAGCCAACACGGGGAACAGCATTTCCAAAATGCCATTATTACCATTTTTTTGCATATAGAAAGGTCTGCAGGGAGATGGATTCCTGCACACGCCTGTGTCAGACCAGCCCTCTGAACGAGGGAGATAACGAGCCAAACTCCAAGTGCGTTAAATCCTGCGTCAGTGTTTCCATCCCGAAATAAAGCTGCCTTAAACCACCACAGCCTAATCCTCCCCTGATTTCGCCTGGTTTCGTTCCCATGTTTCCACTTCACAGCCCATTTGCCTCAAGTTTGCTTCGCTCATGGCAGTGGCCTTCAGCTGCAGAGAGCCCGGCTTTGGCGGGGACCGTGAGACAGCACCAGCTCCTGGCCACTGATCCCAAGCCCTGGGAGATTTCATAACGATTCAGGGTCCAGAAGCGATGCTTGAAAAATGAGGGAGGGATGAAGCTGCAGGAGCTGGACCATGAGGGGCTGGAGCATGGCCAGGGCAGGGAACGGAGCTGGGAAGGGGCTGGAGAATTCCTGAGGGAGCTGGAAAGGGGCTCAGCCTGGAGCAAAGGAGGCTCAGGGGGGACCTTGTGGCTCTGCACAAGTCCCTGACAGGAGGGGGCAGCTGGGGGGGGAAACCGGGCTCTGCTGCCAGGGAACAGGGACAGGAGGAGAGGGAACGGCCTTCAGGGGAGGAATTAGGAGAAATTTCTTCCCTGAAAGGATGGTCAGGCCTTGGAATGGGCTGCTCAGGGCAGTGGTGGAGCCACCACCCCTGGAAGCGTTCCAGCGCCGTGTGGATGTGGCACTTGGGGCCACGGCTTAGTGGTGGCAGTGCTGGACCTCCTGGACTCAGGAGGTCTTTCCCAGTCTAGCTGATTCCATGATTCTGTCCTTTGTGAGGATGGATCCATGAGGGACAGATAGAAAAGCCCACGGCTGGCAGATGAAGAGCGTTATTTAGAAAGGAAGTTGGGCCACATTTTCAGAGGAAAAGGACACAAACTGTCCCAGCCAGTGCTGCTGGCCACAAGACAGTGAGGTGTTCACATCAGCACAGGCAGCTTTAGGCAATAACTGAATTCACAGATCCAACAGAACCAGACAAACCCGAGCAAACCAAGCCCCAAGGAGGAAGAAACAAAAGGCTGAAGCTCGCTGCAGTCAGTTTGATCACCAGTGTGTTCTTGGAGGATGCAGGATTCATTCCTGACCTCACCCAAACTTTGACTTCCCCGTACGATCATCACTCTGTCAGAAACGCCATCTCGGTATTTTTAGGTGATAGTACACTTGTTTGTACTGTACATTCGTGGTGAGAAAACCGGTTATATTTTGTAGGTCACTCGGTTCTACCATCTGCCTTGATTTCTGCTTAAGGAAAGTGCTGTCTCTGAAATCCCCGGGGCCCTACACGCGCTGGAAGACGTCGGAACCAGCAGCAGCTTGGGTTTGTATCACCCCAGTGGAAGCGTGGGATACTCCTGGATCATGAAAAAGGGTGCAGCAAAATCTTGGGGGTGCTCAGTGAGAAGCCATTCCCCCTTGTCCTGCCACTCAGTGTCCTTGTAAAAAGTCCCTCTCCAGCTCTCCTGCAGGCCGAAAAGTTTGGCAATATTCTACAATGACCTTAGTAAATATAAAAAGAATGTGAAGTTTATTAGGAAATGAAACATGGGCTGGGAGAGATCCTTCACTGCAAGGCCTCTGCCCTCACTGCCAGCCCATCTCAGATGCCTGAAGAAGCTTTACCAGCCACCCTGACAGCGACAAAAGAAAGCACTGTGACAACTAGCTGATCCTTGGGAAGGCAAACACGAAATTCTTCAGTAAGGTCTTGGAATTTTGTAGCGGACTTGTCCTTGTCTTGACCATAATCTCACGAGCGACACCAGCGCGTGTAAGACAAAGTATCTGCTGCTTGTGGAGATCAGCGTCTCAAAAATCAGCGTTTGCAGTGGCTCAAAGAACAATCAAGTTCAGCTTCCCCTAAAATGCTGCACTCCTTCAGACTGCTGTGCCCAGGGAGGCTAAATCTGTTTACAGCTAAAGGAGAACCTGGAGCGATGGACTGCAAAGGATCCTGGAATGGTTTGGCTTGGAAGGGACCTTAAAGCCCATCCCATTCCACCCCCAGGGACACCTCCCACTATCCCAGGCTGCTCCAGCCGTGTCCAAAATGGCCTTGGGCACTTGGAACCCATGCTGGTGTTGATGGTGCTGAATCCATGAAGCAGCTGACACCTTTAAGCTGGGTTTAACCTGCTCATTCCAAGTCAGAAACCTGTCCTCAATACCTGCCATATCCACTCAGAGATGCACAGCTGGGGATTTCGGGTGTAAAGCAGCATTTGGATAGCAACCAGCAGTTAGTACTTAATTCCAAGATGTAAACAGCACCCTGCATTATGGAACAGCTCCTCAGAGGCTGAAATTCCCATCCTGTGCAAGAACTTCTTTTGTGGGATAAAGAGTAAAGCACATTCTAAACTGCACAGAAACTTAATATCCACCGTGCTCCAGGACTGTCTGAAACCCCTGTTAAAGCTGCTTTGAAAGGACTAGAATTTGTCTTGATGTTATGGTGATTTTTAAATCACCTGTTAATACTTACTTGTCACCTCATGCACCTCACTTAAAAAGTCATTTTTCTCTTGTGGAACAGAACCGTGGTGCAGTTCCTGCACCAGCATCCTGCCCAGCAGCAGTAACTTTGTTAGAACACATAGCCAGATCTCTACATTGAAGCCCAAATGATTTCAAAATAATAATAAAGAAATAATAAAATTAAAAATGAAAAAAAAAAAACCCCAAAGCAACAAGGAAAAGTATACATTGCTTGAATGTACTGCTTGAATGTATTGCTTGAATGTATTGCTTGAAGAAACAGTGCAAAAAAACCCTTTTGCTTGGCAAAAGTCCATGAATATTTGAGTATATGAGTATTTACAAGCTGCAGGAACTTGTTCGGGGTTCAATGATGTGCAGAGAAGTTGCCAAGGAACTGCATTTTCTTCTTCTCTGCTGCAACGAGCCTTTTCCAACCCAGCAAACAGCAGCCCAACTCCAAAGCTGCCCCTCTGTACCAAGGAACACAATCCTGCTGAAACTAAAGGGAAAACAGAGATTATCCAACAAATGGGGGGGCTCGGGATATGAGTAAACCCCACGTCATTGACCCTGACAGTGTACGGCTGGCACCTGCGAGGGAATATTTGGGAAAGGCAGGGGGGAATGGTGTCTTGAATGACCGAAATCCCCTTCAGATTAGGGCAGAAGAGCAGCTTCACCTGCCTGTGCCTTCCTGAAATAAAGGGAAGGGTTAGGTGGGATATTGGGAAGGAATTGTTCCCTGGCAGGGTGGGCAGGCCCTGGCACAGGGTGCCCAGAGCAGCTGGGGCTGCCCCTGGGTCCCTGCCAGCGGCCATCCAAGGCCAGGCTGGACACTGGGGCTTGGAGCAGCCTGGGACAGCAGAGGATGGTTAAAAGCAGGGTGGATTCATCCACGTGTTCCCAGACCCAGAAAAAGTGCCAGTTTTGGGGGTGGTTCCCCCAATGGCCGGCGTACGGATGGAGGTGCAGCGGCTCCTTACGGACACGCTGCACGTGTGGCTGCACGTGCAAGCAGATGAAGTCTCTTGGCTGCTCACCCAGGACACCTGACACTCGTGTCAGCACAGCCAGCACCTTCCCTGCCGTGTCATTCCCATCCCTCATCAGCGGTGGGACATGGCCAGATCGTGTATCGAGGCTCTGAACAGGAGTTTAACCTTCCCCTGTGCTGCCACGCTGGAAACAAAACGCCAGAGAATTCTAGAATTTCCTTCTCTGCAGTTTTAAGGATTATTCCATGCCAGCATGGGGACACCAAGGTAAAGTCCTCAAGGTCCCCAAAGGGATTTTTTTTTTTTTTTTTTTTTTTTTACATCTATTTATTTATTTGTTAGCAACAGCCTTTCCTTCTGCCTTTTCCACAGTGTTATCTCCTAACCCAGCAGCTCCGATGGGCTTTGAACTCCTGAGGCTTTAGAGACTTTGTTACAGGCACAGCCAGGGATGGAGGAGAGGGATCTGAGTTCTGCTGAGCACTAGTTCAAGACATGATAAATCCCTGGGACAGGGATTATACAGACGTAATACAAAGATATACACATATATGTACATATACAAGTACACACAAATCCCTGGATCAGGGATTTACACAGAACGTGAAAGGAATTTCATTTTTTCCATCTATAAAAACGTTTGATACCTCCAAGCACGGTATCAGACATTTGATACCGTGGTTAGGGGTATTTTTTTGATAATATTCCACTTGTAGTGTGCCAGCACAACATTTGGTCGAAGGTCGAGCCTGGTGTTTCCCACCAGGAAAAGCTGGCAGCTTTTTAGACCCTATGGACTACCAAAGGCAGGACAGGGAGACAAGGAGCTGTTCCCTCTGGAACATCTGAACTGGATTTACAGCCCTAAACATGATTTGTGAAGCTAAATGCCCTCACACACACACAAAATTCCACTGGAGAGGCAACCTGGACACCATGGTCTGGCTGAGTTCCAGGGACAGAGCTGGGTGCTGCTCCCAAGATCCTGCTCCCACTATAAAGCCATTAAGCAGAAGGAGGGGCAGGGTTAGGTGGGATACTGGGAAGGAATTGTTACCAGTGAGGGAGGTGAGGCCCTGGCACAGGGTGCCCAGAGCAGCTGGGGCTGCCCCTGGATCCCTGGCAGTGCCCAAGGCCAGGCTGGACATTGGGGCTTGGAGCAGCCTGGGACAGTGGGAGGTGTCCCTGCCCATGGCAGGGGGTGGAATGGGATGGATGGGTTTGAGGTCCCTCCCAACCCAAGCCATGCTGGGATTCCGTGACTGCTGAGGAGTTGGAGGTATCCAGCCCATGTGCTGCTGGAGCCCAGGACTCAGCCAGGCACGTCTGTGAGGGG
>NW_008240023.1:492049-505551 GCF_000691975.1 Corvus brachyrhynchos | reverse complement strand
AGCTCTACCAGCGAAACTCTGCTGCTCAGTTCAGCAAAACCCCTGCAACCCACGCCGGGCTGAGGCACAGGGCAGGTCTGATGGCACCCTCAGAAAGTCCCCATTTAAGTGACAGGCACAGCAGCTCCCGGGATCCCTGTGGAAGGGCAGGAATTGGCTGCGCTCCCTGCCCCCTCTCAGTGCGTCACAAACACCTTCCCAAAGCTGCTGCTGAGCCCCAGAGCTCATCTTCTCAGCCCCTTCTGCCAGCAGAAAACAAACAGAGAATCCCACTGCTTGTCAGAGAAGGGCTTCAGAGACACAGGGACAAAACCCCAGCTGAGCCTGGCCTGATCCGTATCGTTGGAGGCCCAGCACTCCCTGGGCAAACGCCTCCAACTCTGCCCCATTAATATTTTAAAAAACACATTATTGCAACCATTTCATCTGGCTTTAGAAAAAAAATGAAAAAAAAATTTGTAGTAATTTCCTTAATCTGAGGAGTAATTTGCACACAGGTGGCAGATGACTCCGCAGTGAAAATAAAAATCCTCCCATGTGTCACTTAAGCAGTGCCCTGACAACTCAGGATCCTCAAGATCGTTAGTATCATTACAGTGTGACTGTCTATGAGTAGGACTACAAATTGGTCAAAAAAAGCAAGTTTTGATCTAAATTTCTCTGTTTGGTCAATCAGTGCAACCTGAAGAAGTCCAGTAGTACCTTGGGAGTTCCTCTCTGCAATGGAAAAGATCACTGCATTTCATCAGAAACTTTTAAAAAAATTCAATGTACACAATTCACTGGCAAGAACTGCCAGAGCTTTAAAAAACACCTAGGAAAAGTATCATTAGAAAGTGCAGTACATTTATTCTGCATATTACAACTGCAGTTCCAAATCAGTGATCCAAAGCCTTTCATTAGATCATAAAAAACTTCAGGCCAGCTTATAATGAAATCCCTAATCAAATATGAATGAATCATCTGATATGACACAATTCCTTGAATGAGAAACAGATGGAAAAGTAGTGATGATTAAGTGGTTTAGATCACAAGATATTAGTTAAGCCAAAGGAGGAGATATTTAATCACAGAATCATGGAATGGTTTGGGTTGGAAGGGACCTTAAAGCTCATCCCATTCCACCCCCTGCCATGGGCAAGGACACCTCCCACTATCCCAGGGTGCTCCAAGCCCCATCCAACCTGACCCTGGGCACTTCCAGGGATGGGGAATCCACAGCTTCTCTGGGCAACAAGGAAAGGTCTCTTTAATGAACCATCAGCAATTCCCCAGGGAAGCATCTGGAGACTGCTGCTGTATTTTAGGCATCGCTGCACAAAGCATTCACCTGATATTCCCTCCACTGCCCAAAGACAAAGCGGAGCCAAATATAGCCCTGAAAATCAATATACGCTGGGGAAGAGCCTCCAGGATCTTGATAAATGCGTGTCATGCTAGAGGAGGAATTCCTAAAATCCTGGGAACGCAGGTGGCTGCACTTCCCCCCCCTGCAATAAAGTACCCCCAGTTAATTTTGGCAGAAAGCACCCTGGGGAGCTCTGCAGTGCAGGGCACAGCCACGAAAAGGGCAGGCAGACAAAGGAAACACAACCCCTGGAAATAAAGAACAGCCCATCCTCATCCTCCAGCCAATGCTGGCATCCATCTGTCAGGAGAAGCTGATGGAAAAGAGGAATCGAGCACCGCTGTGTGGGACCACTACAGCCCCAGGACAAGCGTTACCTCGAAAAACAGAAGGGACTAAAAATGAAATAAAACCAGCACTACAAAGGTTTCACCCCGATTACCTCCTTGAGCTTGCAAATCCAGGTGGAACAGCCGGGGTGCAAACACACACGGCACACAAGCCATGGCAGCGTCGCCTCCAGGATCCCGTCTGAGACACGGAAATTCTTCCCCAAGAAACGCCTCAACCCATGATCGATTTCCATGAAACATTTATCACTCCTCATTCACCTCACAGTGCTGTTATTTTTAGCAAAGCCAGAGGCAACGGGAACAAATTCCTGAATAACCATTCAAGGGAGCCTTTCCACGCCTGCCTGCTCGTATCCTGCCATCTCCTCCTTCCCGAAGAGGCCACAAAGTTTTAGCATTCAAAGGCTCTTCCCTTCACCACCTGCTTTCATATAAATCAAAAGCACAAACCAGCCTTTCCTGTGGCAGGGAATCGGTGAGAATTCTTATTTTTGAAAATTACACTTGGTGGAGAGTCAGGACTGAGAGAACCCAGTGAATTCCGGAGCTGCTCAGTGTGAATTCATGAACTAAGCAAGGTGAGGGAAGAAGAACGAAAAATAGCAAGTTGGGGCTTGCAGCAGAGCAAACTTTCCTGCCTTTCATCCAGGAAAGCAGCACTGCATTCACGAGCTTCACATTTAAGTGCTGCTTTCAGCTGTTAAAAGAGGGATAATCATTAATAATTCATCCCAGCTCCTCCAACTGATAACCATTTCCTCGTGGGTAAGAAAAGGAGACAGATAAATCATGACAGATAAATACGTTTTCTGAGACAAAAGACAACAAAACCAGAGCTGAGGAGCTGTGGGCTCCTGCTCTTCCCAACCCACGGGGATCAGGATATGCACTTTCTGGGCTCCAGAAGTAAGATCAGTTCAGGACTGCCCATCCCTGGAAGTGTCCAAGGCCAGGCTGGACAGGGCTTGGAGCAGCCTGGGATAGTGGAAGGTGTCCCTGCCCACGGGACAAGATGGGCTCCAAGGTCCATCCCAACCCAAACCAGTCTGTGATTCTCCAATTTCCAGCCTGGCCAGAGGAGTGGTTTCATTCCATGTGGAACATGGACACTGAAGTTGAGGCAGAGGTGGCCAAAAAGTTCATCCCTCTTCCATACAGCCCTGCACATGCACAGAGCACTGAGGCAGAGTTAGAGGGTCCTTAAATTATCCTGTGACCAACAAAATATGAGTTTGGGGACAGTAATAGTCCAGAAAAGAGGTTCTGAAGCTTGAACTTCCCTGCTCCTCTGCAGGGAGCTGCCCAGGGCCTCTGGACGTGGCAGTTCCCTCCCCTCTCCTGCACAAATAACCCCAAATTCACTGAATGCAAAGGGCTTTTAATAGAAGCCCAGCAGTTCAGCAAATCCCCTGCGGAAACCTGGGAGCTGGCTGAAGGGCTGTGCAGGGCTTTCCTTGCTGAGGAATGGCTCTGAAGCTGGGCACACTTCAGGAGAGCCTCTAGCAGGTGGAACACTCCTTTTCTCATTGCAGGGGCTGTGGTTTGTCCATTTGGCTTAGGGCTAGAAATGAAAGACAAATACTAATAAATCATAAGTATCGCAGGAAATGTAGTGCTGAGCTGATTTTAACTCCCAAGGCTTTAAGCTGCACTAACCTGCAGTTTCTCTGCTTCCTTGGAATCCCAGAATGGTTTGGGTGGGAAGGGACCTTAAAGCCCATCCAGTGCCACCCCCTGCCACGGGCAGGGACACCTTCCACCATCCCAGGCTGCTCCAAGCCTGGCCTTGGACACTTCCAGGCATCCAGGGGCAGCCACAGCTTCTCTGGGAATCTTATCTTACACCAGAGCATCTAAAGTGGTGGCAAAATTACCAGACCAAGGCTGCTGCCAAAGGGAACTGCAGCTTTTCAATAACCCAACGAGAGGACAGGGTTGAACCTGCTTAGTGTCCGGGCGTGACATTAAAATGATTTTTCCTAGAACTCACTTTTGATGATAATTTGGGATGTTTGGATGGGTTTGTCCCCCATCCTGGGCTTCATGTGTATATCCATACTATACATCAGGATATTTTGAACACTGAAGGAAAGCCTTTCTGAGGGGGAGCTACTTCTGGGGCACAACAAATGCTCATGTTGCTCCCGAGCTGACACGTCCCAGTGTGAACCAGGACGGGATCCTGCCAGGAGCCCAAGTCCCTGCTGCCTGGGCAGCTCCCTGGACCTGCTTCAGAGCTGTTTGGTGCCTTTCTGGAGGAGGTGCTGAAGGAGAGTCTGGAGGTGGGGAGCTGTGAGGGCATCCCCTTCCTCTGAGAGGGGGAATTAACAACAGCCCGGAGCAGCTGGAACACCCCTCCTTCCCCTCACAGACAGGGATTCATCTCTGGCTGCAAAACCAGGCGACAACATCAGTCCAGAGGCTCGTACCAACCATTTATTCCCACATACATCAACATTATTTTTGCGAATGGCTGTGGAAGTGAGAGTGGATAATTAGATCTAGCAAGGAGGAAAAAGCAGCAGGGAGCTGAAATCTCCCACTTAATGCTCTGCACTGGAAGGGACCTCATCCCTTTCCACAGCCCCCCTCCCACTGCCCCAGGCGCCCCCAAGCCCCGTCCAGCCTGGCCTTGGACACTTCCAGGGATCCAGGGGCAGCCACAGCTGCTCTGGGAAATCTGTACCAGGGCCTCACCAGCCTCTGACTTAAAAAAAAAAAGAATGAAGGGAAGCAACGTTGCTGAATAAAGTTAATTTATTCCTTTTCCTCCCCCGGGCCAAAGGCGCAGCGATCCTCGGAGCCCGAGGCAGAGAGGCAGCGCTATCAGACAGATGATGATTGCACTCCTGAGCAGGATGTGGGCTGTGGGGGCTTTGTCTTGTTGTACTTCTGCGAGCACCTCAGAAATTCAGAAGCACCAATTACGGCTGATGCGCCTTTGAAAAGGGAAAATGTTTCCCTTCCTCCAATTAATCCTTAATTTATACAGAAAAGAAGATAGAAATAATTTTCACTGCTGATGACTGAACTCGGTTCTACTCAACCAAATTCGCTCCTAAAAACCATCTCATAAAATTGCTGTAAATATTTCTCGGTTTGTAGCTGAAATGCCCTGCAGGATGGAGGATTTTTAGAACTTTCTCACCATTTCACATCAGAGAAAAACAACTAACAAGGGTCAAACCTCTCCTTCACTTGGTTCGTGGTGAAGAGAAAAACATTTTGGTTTCCTACAAGCACACCACAGTGATTTTATCTGAAATAGAAATGCAGCATAAAAGCTCAAGGACCACTCAAGTTCATTCAACCTTACCCTGACCTGGGCAGGAGAATGTTTTAATCAAAATATCCTAGGACACAATCAAGCCTTTTTTTTTCCTCCTTAAGCTGTTTTTTAACACCATTATTTCAGTCATGCCTGAGACTTGGAACACCACCCCACAATCCCACACACAACTCATTTTTCCAGAGCAATGCTTGGTGTTGCTTCTCCTTTCTTCTCTCACAAAGATCTGCAGCAAACTCCTAAAGACAAGAATTATAAAAACCAGATACGGCAATCCCAGGATGGTTTGGGTTGGGAAGGACCTTAAATCTCATCCCATTCTACCCCCTGCCATGGCAGGGGGTAGAATGGGATGAGATTTAAGGGCCTTCCCAACCCAAACCATCCTGGCAGCCCCAGCTGCTCTGGGCACCCTGTGCCAGGGCCTGCCCACCCTCCCAGGGAACAATTCCTGCCCAATCTCCCATCCAGCCCTGCCCTCTGGCACTGGGAAGCCATTCCCTGTGTCCTGTCCCTCCATGCCTTGTCCCCAGTCCCTCTCCAGCTCTCCTGGAGCCCCTTTAGGCCCTGCCAGGGGCTCTGAGCTCTCCCTGGAGCCTTCCCTTCTCCAGGTGAGCACCCCCAGCTCTCCCAGCCTAAGTTCCATTCCCACAGCCCAAATACTGGGAGAACCATCTGCCAAAGAGATGGGGCTTCCCACCTCTCACTCCACCCACTTCGCACCAGCACAGCTCCCCAGGGATCCCTGCCTCAATGTTCTTCCAAAAGCACAGAGGTGAGCTATTAGAAATTGTCAAAATGGAGTCCAAACAGCAAGAACTCCCCAAATCCTGCATGGCTCCATTAAACAGCCTCACTTCACCTGGGCAAAACCAGCCAGAACAGACTCTACCATCAGGTTCCCCAAGCTCTCAACCTCAGAAAGAAACATTAAATTTAGCCAGCAATCAAAACCAATACCAAAATAAAGGGGATTGAAGATTCCAACCCATCCCTTTCCCAATCCTGGCCGATGATCCACAGAGCCACAAAATCCACCCCGGCTCACGAGCGAGGTGAGGGCAGTAAAACCTGTAAGTTGACCTGTGCTACCACAGGGATGTTAAAAGGAGAATGCCTGTGAGGGTTAGGACAACAGAACCTCCCTTACCTGACGGACACGTCTGGGAGCACGCGGAGGGGACAGGGATTTCTCACAGTCCGAAGCCAAACGCCCGTGCCTGGTGAACAACCATCTCTTCCTTTTTCCCCCCAATGCTACAACTCTACCTCCTTGAAAGTTTCCTTCCCCAGATATGCATTTGAGGCCACAAAAATCTAGGTTAGGTCACAGCCCACTTTCTTCTCCCCCTCCCAATGTAGCGAAGTTGTTTTGAATAAACTTCGTTTACATCTTTCCAACTGGCACTACCAGAAGTGCTCAGATCTTCTGCGAGATCTCATCCTTAAGAGAAAAGGGCCTGAGGGAATTTTGGGAGGCAACAGAGAAGGGAAAGTTGGAGGTTTGGAAGATCTGAGCTGCTCCCTGCAGAGCAGTTAAAGTTTCCTGTATCCTATCACCCCTAGTACAAATATCTGCTTGTACCTGGAAGACAGAAAGGGGAAACACAACAGCCAGCAGCAGATTGTTTCCCACAGAATTCCATGTGCTGGGAGCAGAACTTTGGTCTCCATCACTCACAGAGCTGCAGCCATGAGCCTTTAAGAGCTCCCCCAGCCCGGTGAGGAGCAGCCAGGACGAGGAGCAGGAGGACAAGCCCCAGGAGATGCTGTGGCAGGATCATTATGAGAGGGAGAACAGCAAACAGCCCGGAGCCCGGCGTGACACACTTTGATCAGCCCGGCCTTGGCTCCCTGTCCCTTCTCCCTAACGAGAGCAGCAGCTCCAAAACCTCCTCAGCTCCCCAGTGCTCCTTCTGGGCTGGGGAAGGACTCGTTCAGATGCTGCTTTGTGCTCCCATCCTCTCCTTTCCAAGGCAAACCAAGCACCCCCCACCAGGCTGGGCTCCCCTCAGCACCCTGCAAGACTCCCAGGGCTGCTGTGCTCCATTCCCAAATCCCACTCTCCCAGCCTGGGAAAGCAGAGGTGTGCAAGTCCTAACAGACTTTGTTCCAGCACTCTGCATTTGCATTCTGCTCTCCCACTCGCAAGGCAGAGCTGCAGAGCGTTTTCCTGCACCCCCAGCACAGGAACGAGGCTTAATAGGAAGCTTTTTCCTTACCAGAGCTGGGCATGTGGTTCACTCGAGGTGGATTCAACAGCTCCACTGGCTGGTCTCTGCCAGAAAGCCCATCTGGAAAGAGGGGAGGGAAAAAAAAAAGTAAAATCACATCAACACTTTGGGTAGCTGAGCTATTTTTAGCCATTCCAAGCAGAAAAAATAATCAGCAACCAATTATCGATGCAGAGCAGAAACACAAGTAGCATGAATCAATGGAAACAAGAACATTCCCAGGACAGCTAAAGCAGGAAATAAAGGAGGCTCTACCCCGAATTACGCCCAGGTTTTCCTGGTCTTTAAGCCCGCAGCTGGTGCTGAACCCAACCTGAGGAAATGGGGATGTCAGCTCACAAACCTTACCAGAGAACAGCTAAACTGCCACTCCTTCCTTGCTGGGAGAACTGAGTTAAGACAGAGACGCAGCCCCACAGAGCAAAGTTGAGGAATGGCTGGAATATGCCAGGGAGATGTTAAGGAAAACTGACAAATCACTGCAGGAGATTAAAATGCAGAGACATGCATAACAAGCCCCATTTTGCATAAGTTTGGATCTCAGAAAGGCATTAAAAACATACTTTGTAAATGAGATGCACAAATCCATCTTGCTGAAGCAGTTCCCTATTTAAAATATTTCCAAGATCGTATCTTGCATCCAGGTAGAGTTAAACAGAACAACCAGTGTTGGAGACTGCCACACCTCAGTTTCTAGTCACCCATTCCCCTCCCAGGAAAGCTGAAGCAAAAAATGCTAAATTATGTTTTCAGTGCAATTATGAACACTGGGATACAGAAAATTTATCTCAAACCCATTTGTTCCACCTCTGCCAGTCTGTCTCACTTTTCCCCTCCAACCCCTTTCTGTGCTGCAGCTCTGATAGGATCAAGCCAAACCCTGTCTGGAGACATCAAAGAAGCCACTCCATCTCTCTCAGGCAAAGGACAGTGCTAGAAAAACGTTAAGATTTGTTTTCTTCTCCCTGTTTTCTCCATTTTTCTGGAGAGAAGGCACAGTCGGGGATTTCTCCATGTCTTGCCTGGGTTCACCTCCACTGACCATGGATTGAAGGGGAAGAGCAAAACATCACTATTTCAAATACAATTGAGCCATCAGAGTCAGTGGAGAGCACAGCCCAGGAAAATTCCCAGTTTTCCTGGGGAGCAGAGTATTTTCAGCTTCTCTGCTGGGCAGTTTCAGATGAAGACGAGCCTTCAGAGGAGAAGAACCCATGGACAAAGCAGAGCCCTGCAGCAGCACCCAGGTGCTCTGTGAGACAAATCCAGGTCAATTTCAGGGACTTTTAAGACCTGTTTAATTCTAAGAAATAAAGAATTTTTTCCACTGATTAAAAAAAAGAATTCCTTTCCACTCATTTATAAAAACCCAAACCCAAAACCCAACGCTTTGCCACCTTGTTTCAAAACGAGGATTAGATTAATCACAGCAGAACATTTAGGAACATCTTTTAAAGCACTGACACCTGAAAGACTCGAAGCAAAACCGAGCGATGCGAGACTGAGGTTCTGTCTTTGCCGTCCAAATAATGCTCTATAAAATAAAATATTAAGTATAAAGTAAGAAATAAAGCTCTGAATCTCTGGAGTCCTCCCTCAGCACAAGGATGTGGAGCTGCTGGAGCAGTGCAGAGAGGTCAAGCCACATAATCAGGGTTTGACTCTTCTTACAAGCCACAGACCCTGGTTTGAATACTGAGACAACCCAGACAAGCTACGAAATATTCCCCAGCTCTCTGCTGGCCAAATTGGTCCTAAGCTACTAAAAAGAACTGGCCAGAAAACATCCTCCCAAATTGGCTCTGTGTGAATCAGGCTGATGATTTCCCCAAAACTCTGCAACAAAGTGCTCTGTCCACCGAGCCTGGAGGGAGGCAGACACCAGCCTGTCTGATTCATGGCTCGAGTCAGGGAACATTTAGTGGAGCTTAATTTCCAGATGGGTATTTCTACTCATTAATTAACAAAATGAAGCCATAATTCATTGATGGAAACTCGAACACGTTGTTTTTAATCTTAATCTGTTCCAAAGAGTTGTTTAAGTTATTCAGAAAATATAGCCAGGACAGGTTTGGAAGTAGCTGAGCTTGCAGGATTTAAAGATGTTGAAAATAGCAAAACAAAGGCAAAATATTTACGAGTTCACTCCAGAACAAACCAGAAACATGACAGATAAAAACCCTCAGAAAAGATGAAGCAGCAAAATGAACGATTTCACAGAATCAGAGAATTGTCAAGGTTGGAAAAGACCTCTGAGATCATCAAGTCCATCCAGGGCAAAACCAAACCAGATGAGGAAAAGGAAATACAACTTCACCGCTTAAAAAAGACAAGAAATGAAGAGGAATAGAAGGCTGAAACATTCAATGAGGTCTTAAAGAAAACTGCAAGCAGCCTGACTATAATTAACTCTGATGAGCTTCAAAATGTAGGGCAGAACTGGGAACGAAGAGGTTATTTAAATAGTTTTCCATGTATTCAGATCTTTCGACCTGATGCAAATCACCCTGGCCTACCTGAATTCC
The DNA here is from genome assembly GCF_000691975.1 of Corvus brachyrhynchos. Taxonomy (NCBI): domain Eukaryota; kingdom Metazoa; phylum Chordata; class Aves; order Passeriformes; family Corvidae; genus Corvus; species Corvus brachyrhynchos. The sequence goes on along the minus strand of NW_008240023.1, from coordinate 495,802 downwards.
TGGAGGGAAGTGATGAGCAACTAAAAATTATCTTTAAAGGATACCTGCAGTAGAGGAAAAATTCTACAGAGGTGCAGAAGTAAAACTTTAGGGAAGACAGGGAGCAAGGCAGGAGCAAAGGGCAGAGAAAATCAGCATTAGTGACTCGGATTTGCTCCCTTTGGAGCTTGAAATGCAGAATCCAAGCTGAAAAACAGATGGATGGGAGATGCAGTGACAGAAGAGTAAAACCTTCCCACGGTGATGGCGACAGAAAAAAGTACAACTACCAACGGGAAATAGCTGGCCAAGCAAGGCCAGAAGAAGGAAAAGCCAAAGGATTTCCCCAAACCAAGCAGTCCCCACTCAGCAGTGATGCAGAGGATCCAAGCTCCCTCCTGGACGCATGAACAGGAGCACGTGCAAGGTCACCCCTCGGGGACGCGGCAGCCTCGGCGGCCACGGCTTCAGGTTCAACACCTGAAGATGAATTATGGGCAACCAAGAGAGAAACCTCAGAGAGAAGATTTTTTATTAAATGGGACAGAGGCGCTGCAGAACTCAGTTTTGCCAGCATCAGCCTGGTTCTCCATTGAGGGAAGGCAACAGAGTGGTCCAGAGGCGTTTTCAGGAGGAGCAGTTTTCTGCTAACGCTGCGAGTTTGAGACCACTTGACCAACTTCTGTCTCCTTTGCTCATAAATCTTCTGGACCGCACCTCACTGCACAACAGCAATCAGGGGCCTCTGAGCAGGCAGGGAATTCACTGTGAGGGTGGGGAGGCCCTGGCACAGGGTGCCCAGAGCAGCTGGGGCTGCCCCTGGATCCCTGGCGGTGTCCACGGCCAGGCTGGACACTGGGGCTTGGAGCAGCCTGGGACAGTGGGAAGTGTCCCTGCCCATGGCAGGGGGGGAAAGCAGATGAGCTTTGAGGCCCCAGATCATGCTCCTTGCCCCTAAGCAAGGCTGCCCAGTGCTCCGCAAGCCAGCACAAGCCTCATCCCTTGTCACCAGGCTGTTCACAGAGAGGCCCAGGCTGTGCCACACGAGAGCCCTGGCAGTGCCCAGCAGCTCCGTGCTGTCTCCATTACACGTGTCAGCCCACAGCAATTCCATGGATCTCCTCCAGGCACAGGAACGTGGGGTGTCCTTCCCCCTGCTATCAGTATCCACGCACCAGAGCCAGGCTATAAAAAGCACCTTGCATTCTGTCCCCGAGCCGGGCCGGGGGGCACAACGTGCACACAGAAGGTTTCTCTGCGTTCCTTCCGGGCAGGATCTGGGGAGGGTCCGTGGGTGGCTCTGCTCGAACGTTTGGCTGAATTTAAAAACCAGATCATGCACTAACTACCCTTGGAGCCTTGGGATGCCAGGCAGCTAAAACAGGCTGGCTGAGGAATTAAAAAGCCTCCACCCCTGACCGTTAAGCACAGGCCACTGGAACACCCTGACTTGCATATCAAGCGTGTGTGACAAGTTACAATATTAGCAATGAGAACGCTAATTACCATGGGCGCGTTATTTATTTGTCTGCTCATGCGAAATTTACAGAGGGGGAGAAAAAAAGACGAAAAAAAATCCTTCAACGTTTACAAGAAAGCAATTAGGGCAGCAAATGGATTATTTCTCTTTAAACCTATGAGAAAATGCTCAGTGCATATTTCCTCTCTAATTTGTCTGCACTCAAGGAGCTATTTTTGGAAGTCTCCCTAGACTGTATTGTAGCACCACATGTACTGTAATGGCATTTTAATTAGCCCAGAGAGCTGGAAGATGCACTCTGCATCCGAAAGAGAAGCAGCCTAACAAAATGAGAGCATCCTTTCCCTTCCCTTCTCGGAGATTTACAGCAGCCATCAAGCCCAAATACCAATTATGGCTTCGGCTGGAACCGACTGCGACTGCTATAAAAACCCAGCGCGCCGCCCCGGCCCGCGGAACTCCGCGCAGACAAACCCGGGATTTAAGCACTGTTTACTCATCCCTTAAAGGTGGATGGTAAAAATAAAAGCGCTGCAGCCACGCACGGGCAGAACGGGGCACGGGAGGAGGGGAGACAAGTGAAAAAGAGATGGGTCTTTTGGAGTTACCAGAACGCCCGTTTAGAGGAGAGTTAACCCAACCCCGTCTATGTGGGGTTCTTTGGGGGAATTTTTTAACTACAACTACAGCTAATACTGAAGTGAGCTGCCTCGCCTTGCCAGGGAGTGACATCGGATCACCATCACCAGGATGGCCTGGTGTATATATATATATATATATGTATCTAATTTGCCTTCATTCTGACTGCTTGCTGTGGATGCAGTAGAAAGTAGGTCAGGCTGGTGGCTTCCTCAGCTCTGGAGGAGGCTGGCACACCTGGAATAGCAAACCCTCTCGTGCCCTTGACAATCCTGACTGCTCCAGAGACATTCCAGAGTCCAGATATCCAGATGTCAGTTCCACTGAAGCCAGGAGCCCACCCCAGCACTCAGCACCTCACTAGTGAGAACCAGGATGGGGCCCAAGCTTTCTTTTGCATTAGAATCCACACAAATACCTCACAAGAATCTGAAGGTACTCAGGTATAACATTTACAAGAGCTTGGTACTGCTCTCCTACCCTGGACCCTGTAAAGGTAAATCCTGCAGGTCACAGTTTGGTTAACATCAAGGTAAAAGCATTAAAGGAAACATAAAAAAGTTCGAGGCTGGGTTGGATGGAGCTCTGAGCAACCCGATCCAGTGAGAGGCACCCCTGGCCACGGCAGGGGCTTGGAACTGGATGGTCTTCAAGGTCCCTTCCAACCCAAACCCTCCTGGGCTTCTAATGCTCAGCAGCTGCTAACACAAAAAGCAACACTTAATTTATTACTAGGAAGTGATCCTAGAAGCCAAAATACCTAAGAAGCATTTAAACAGGAAGCTGTGGTCCTCAAGGTGTTGACAGGCTGATATCCAAATGACAAGACACCACTTTTCCCTGGAAGCATTGTGTTCCACTTCCTATGCCATTATTTTCCTTAATTCCCTGCGGTGGGAGGACGAAGCAACTCCCACCAAACATGACAATCTTCAGCCTCCTCAGCAGACTCCGATGACTTCATCCACACACAGCTGAGGAGATGTGTCACTCTGGAGATCCACGGGAACAAAATAATCCTTTACGTCTAAACGCGAGTGAGCAGAGGCTGGGAGTAACCCATCCACTCCACCGGAGACAGCCAGAAGGAGGAGCTGCCCATTCCAGGATATTTGATTCCCTTCCCCTGTGGACAAGGAAAGCCAGAAACCTCCCCCCAGCCAGCCTTCCCACTGCCCCCCAACAAAGCACGCAGGGGAGGAGGAATAAAACACGTTAAAGGGAGAGAATGTGCACTACACATTTCATGTCTATTTTCCCCTCCAAGCAAAAAAAACTCACGTATTTCATGCTGGTTTTCAGTCCATTTTTCTGTAACTGGTTTCAAAACCAGCTCATTCGGAAACAACCACGGAGAGTCGGGTAATATTAGGGCTGAGCTCAAGCACACACCTGAAGCAACACCGCCCTGCTCACCCGTGGCACCCGGACCCTGAGGACGGCCCAGGAAAGACGAAGAGCCCAGGCAGCCGCGTGTCCCCGCGCAGCCCTCACACGCACCTGGCAGGCACAGCCGCCCCCAGAGCTGCGCGGGCCCGGGGAGCAGCGGCGTCCCGACCATTCCCACAGCAGCGGGATCCCGGCCCCGGGCGCTCTGCTGCCGGCCAGCCTCAGCCCGGCCGGCCTCTCCGCTGTCAGGAAAGGCTGTGCTCCGC
>NW_008240023.1:491441-491997 GCF_000691975.1 Corvus brachyrhynchos | reverse complement strand
CGGACCCGGCTCTGTTTCAGGCCGAGCCGTGTCCCGCAGTGTCTCTGCTGTGGCCAAGGCCAGAAGTCCTCTGCTGGTGGCCACCCCACCCCTCCCGCTGGCCAGCGCAAAGCAAACCCCAACGCACAGCTCAGGGCTTCTGCTGCCAGCATTCCCGGTGTTCCCAGGGCGCTGGGAGACTCCGGGTGGGATCTGCAGGATGCACCATCGGTCCCCGGTGATAGATGCTGCAGGATCAGCCTGGCACTCTGCACAACACCTCCCCGCTATCCCAGCCTTATCCCATAGAGAGCCAGCCGGGATCAACACCAGGCAGCAGGAAAAGCACCCCTGTCTACCTGTTCCTGACATAATTTCCTTATCACAAGGCTGGAGCCCCTCTGCCCTGGAGCCAGGCTGGGAGAGCTGGGGAAGAGAAGGGAAGGCTCCAAGGAGAGCTCCAGGGAGGGTCTAAAGGGGCTCCAGGAGAGCTGGAGAGGGACTGGGGACAAGATATGGAGGGACAGGACAACAGGAATGGCTTCCCCCCGCCAGAGGGGCGGGGTGGGGGGGCGGT
>NW_008240023.1:485773-491392 GCF_000691975.1 Corvus brachyrhynchos | reverse complement strand
TAGAGAGTCTGTGGCTGCCCCTGGATCCCTGGAAGTGTCCAGGGCCAGGCTGGATGGGTCTTGGAGCAGCCTGGGATAGTGGGAGTTGTCCCTGCCCATGGCAGGAGGTGGAATGGGATGAGATTTAAGGTCCCTCCCAACCCAACCCACCCTGGGAGTCTATGATTCCATAATACCTGCCGCTACCCGCCAGCTTTAGGCTGTCTGTATACATCATCTTCGTGTCAATTATGTACAGATTTCTAAAATTTGGACTTCAGATATTTTTAAATCTCAGATAAAAAAAAAAACAGACTCCCATTTCAAAGCATCTAAAAGTAGATTCCACTTTCACAGACTTGGTGGAACAGCAATTTCCCCACTTGCGACGAAGGAGCCGAGACTCCGCTGCTCATGACTATAAATATATTCATAGATATTTTCCCTGGCACAAAGCACTTCAATTTTAAAGGCAAGAGATTCATCAACTCTTCTGGAGAGCTTCATCCTTTTGCTGCTTTGATTCTGTCAGTGAGCACACGCTCCTGGCAGGAGTGGAGGAGGGCACAATCTGCCACCATCTGCAGGGTGCAATCCATCTGAAAAGGTGACTGTCCTCAAGAAATTAGCATAGTCCAAGCATTTAACTTCGCTCTGGAATATTATGTTCAACCAACAGGCTCTTTCCAGAGCCATTCTGCAGAATGTTCCTGCTCCCTGCACGGTGCTGGGTTTGGGGGTTTTTTTAAGTTTTAACGCAGCCTTTTAACAGAAGTGGATAAAATTTTCCATCCTCCTTGGGAGGCGAACGGGGTAAAGGCAGGATTCCACCACCCTCCCAGTTAAATGTTTCTGCGGGAGATCGGCGCTATCAAAGTGAGGTGTTCAATCTGCTGAGACAGGTCCCGTGAACTTGAGCACAGTAAAAAAAGCCAACTCCCCAGGACTGCCTGGGCGTTGAGCGGGAGAGGTGCTGCTGGCAGCCGGCCATTCCCCAATCACCTGCTATTCACAGCACGTGAATCCCCACTGCAGCGCCACGAATCCGCAGACAGAGCGCCCCTTGGATCCAAAGCAATATTCCAGCAGGTTCTTCAAAACTGATTGCTGGTACAAGAACGAAGCAAGGGAAGGCGGGGGGGAAAAAGAAGCACCTTGAAATTATCTGCGATTGTCAGCAGCAGGAGGGAGGCGAAGCACATCTTCGAGGCAGGAGAGAAGGGTCAATAACCTGCTTAATTTTCCCTTCTCTCCGGACGAATAAACTGTCAGGAAGAAATCCAGCTGAAAGATAGCCTGGCTCTTCCACAGCTTCGAACGAGGCTCCAGCTCCTGCCCACGCACTCACAGGACGCGATGTTCGAGCTAACGAGATGCCACGGGAAAAAGAGGCTTCCTTCCTTCCAGGAGGGAACAAACTGTCTGTGATGGGAAGCAAAGAGCATGGATTGCCTTCCAGCCCCGTGGCCGGCTAGCACACGTGCTAAATGAGACTGATCCACACAAGTGATGATTCTGGGCAGGGTCAGGTTGGGTATCAGGCTGGAGAGCAGGGAAAGGTTCTTCCCCCAGAGGCTGCTGGGCACTGCCCAGGCTCCCCAGGGAATGGGCACGGCCCCGAGGCTGCCAGAGCCCAAGGAACATTTGAACAAGGCTCTCAGGGATGCCCAGGGTGGGACTGGTGGGGTGTCTGTGCAGGGCCAGCAGCAGGACTTTGCGATCCTTGTGGGTCCCTTCCAGCTCTGGAGATTCCATGATTCTATGAACTATTTCCAATGCAGGCTGCATCCAAAGGTTCCAATCCTTTCCAGTGCAGGAAAGGGAAGCGAGGACACTTACTCAGCAACCCATTACACTCACACTAACCCAGAAGAAACTCCTGGATGCAGCAGAGGGCAGGGAGAACAGAGGCAAAGGAAACTGAGGCTTGGAGCCCTCCCTGGGCACTGCTGGCAATGGGAACCATCCAGGATTTCATGAGTAAGCAGATGCCTGCTGGCCTTAGGAGCTCCCTGAGCACATGGCAGAACTGGAAAGAGCAGAGGGGAAAAAAGGGGGAATTTTTCATCGAGGGAAATAAATATGGAGACATGGAGACAGGAGGGTCAGCAAACAGATCAGGCCTTGGGTTTGATGGGGCTGCGGGTCCCAGGTGCCTGCCAGGCTCCAAAGGCTTCCAGCCCCAACCCTTCCCAGTGCCCCATCATCCTTTCTGCTACACTCCCCATGTCTCAGGGTGGAAAACTCATCCTCACATGCAATACCACATCCAAGCCTGTAACAGCAGCAAATCTGTGGCTCATCAGGGAAAAAGCCTTTTGGTCTAACATTTTAAGGACCACAGGCCAGCTGACCGTGCTTGCGAGCAGCCTGAACTGCAAGTCACCCTACGCCTGTTGAAGGTGACAACAACATGTTTGAGTGCCACCCTCACCCTCAGACAGGGAGGAGGACAAGGTTTCTCCTTGCTTTGCCCAGATTTCAAGCAGGCGCAGGTAAAAATTGAGTAAGTTTGTGTACAAAGCTTGGACCAGAAATTGCTGGCACCCAGAAATGCAGATCCTGTCCCAACACGCTAATTCAGGGTGCTCAAAACAAAACTGAAGATAGTGCTTGGTCAAAACCAAAATCATCAGTTCAACAATCCTGGAAGCACACAAACAAACAGCAATTAAACAAATCACGCAATTAAAACTAGTCATGTCCAGAGTGCCCATATTCCAAACTTCCAACACTGGCTCTTCACCCTCAAAAGAAACAAACCCCCCAAAAGTGCCAAGCACCAGAGGTTACTTTTAACTGAAGATAAGAACGTGAAGTCATTCATCAAAAAGACTGTTTTGCTTTAAAATACTCACACTAAGTATTTCTGTGGGAATTACTGCCCTTAAATTAAAGCCATGAAGAAGTTGGACACTTCCTACAGAAAACTCTGGATGGAGACCACCAAATCCCAACCCAAAGGACAGCTCCCAGCACCTACCCTCAGCACCTTCTGTGTTTCATCCTGATGATGGAAGACAGCAGAAAGCTCCAAGAGAAGAGAATCTCACCAATGCCACTGGAAAGGCACAATCCACAACTCCCTCGCGCTCAAAAATCCCCTTTATTCCAGTTCTGTGGCACATAAGGGGTTAACACAAGCTGAAATACTCATGCAATGCATAATGGGTTTTCCTTACCACAATGGATCATTATTGCATGGCAATCTAATACAGTAATAGTAGATAATACCAGTAATATGGATTTGCTTTAGTAAAAGCATTTGAAATTGCATTAAACACAGCAACACGAGAATGGCACGTTTTGAAACGGATATTTCTAATTCCCGGTGTGTAGAGGAGCCGCTCCTGTTTCCAAGCCAAGGAGAAGCAAGTCTGTCTTACCACGAGGCTGATCCAAAATCATGGAATCACAGAAAAGGCTGGAGAGGCCCTCCAAGGTCACAGAGTCCCACCATCAGCTCAGCAGCACCGCTAAACCTCGTCCCCGAGTGCTGCATCCCGAGTGCTGCATCCCACGTGCGTTTGCACTCTTCCAGGGATGGTGCCCTGGGCATGATGCCTTCATTTCAGGCAAGACATTTTCCCCAATATCCACCCTGCCCCTCCCCTGGCCCAGCCTGAGGCCGTTCCCTCTCCTCCTGTCCCTGTTCCCTGGCAGCAGAGCCCGATTTCCCCCCCGCTGCCCCCTCCTGTCAGGGACTTGTGCAGAGCCACAAGGTCCCCCCTGAGCCTCCTTTGCTCCAGCCTGAGCCCCTTTCCAGCTCCCTCAGCCGCTCCTGGGGCTCCAGCCCCTTCCCCAGCTCCGTTCCCTGCCCTGGCCACGCTCCAGCCCCTCAGGGTCCCTCTTTTTGTGAGGGACCAAAACTGAACCCACTGGATCCAAGGCGCAGCCCCAACGCTGGACTTTGTGTATGTTCGAAATAATGTGACAAAGAGGAGAAAAGAAACTGAAAAGCATTTTAATAAGTATTATTGCCTGCTCCTTTAGGGCACAGAACTTTTATCCACAAGGTGCAGCCTTCACAGGGGGCTAAGCAGCACCAAACACCTCATGGGCTGCACTTTGATAATGGCATGGCTGCCCGGATTGCTCCGGGTCTGTCTGGAGACAGCCTTCACAGGGAATCAGGAATCTCAGGAGCTGCAACACCCGGGGGACCTCGGAGTCCCTGAGGATCTCCCTGAGTGAACCATCAGCATGATGAAATACTTTTTGTGTGTTACAAAAGGAAACAAATGTTCTAGAAAGTACTGGGCAGAGGTCTCCCGATGGAATTGTGAATAGGTGATTTGGGTGGGAAGGGACCTTAGAGCTCATCCCGTCCCACCCCTGCCACGGGCAGGGACACCTTCCACTATCCCAGGTCGCTCCAAGCCCGTGTCCAACCTGGCCTTGGGCACTGCCAGGGATCCAGGGGCAGCCACAGCTGGGAAATCCATCCCAGCCCTTTCCCACCCTCACAGGGAGCAATTCCCAATTCCCAATCTCCCATCCAGCCCTGCCCTCTGGCAGTGGGAAGCCATTCCCTGTGTCCTGTCCCTCCATGCCTTGTCCCCAGTCCCTCTGCAGCTCTCCTGGAGCCCCTTTAGGCCCTGCAAGGGGCTCTGAGCTCTCCCTGGAGCCTTCCCTTCTCCAGGTGAGCACCCCCAGCTCTCCCAGCCTGGCTCCAGGGCAGGGGGGCTCCAGCCCTGGGAGCACTTGACAATCCCATATCCCAGCACAAGCAGGGAATTAAACCCCACAGGTAAACACAGCGAAGGCTGAGAGTTACAGGCAGCACCACCAGCGCACCTGTACCAACAGCAGTGCCAAGAAGTGCCACTGTTCTTGGTAAGCAAAAAACAGATGGGAAACAACAAAGAAAAAGCCTTGATTTTTCATTTTAACTCATTTCTGTGTCATTATGTTGGTTTTTGCTTCATCACTGCAAGTAGAAAAGCGTAAATTAAGACACTTGGGTTTACTACTTAAGTTGCTCCTTAAGGCACCATTTACTCAGAAGTAGTCAGACAAAAAAGGGATGATTTCAGGTTTTGCTTTCTTATTGTTTCTATGGGTTTTTTCTTAACCTGGAGTTATTTCTCTCCCATTTCTCACTTAAAGCCATTCCTCCCCTAGCCTTCTGTGTGCCCCAACTGAAAACCAGCTGCCACCTCCCAGAAATCCATCAGAATTCCTTTAGAGCTTCTGCAGCCAAGAGGTCCCTGCTTATCATGGGAGGGGAAAAACATGGCAAACAAGGTGATCAGCAAATGGGGGAGTGGGCCCCACATAATAAATCAGAATGTGCTGGGCCTGGAGAACAGGAGGCTTAGTTCCCCATTCCCCAGAACCAGTGCACACGGCGACCCTGAACCTATTATCCCACCTGGATGTTATTTACAATAACAAACCACAGTGACTACAAATCTGCTAAACAGCAAACACCTCCATCAGTTTTGGCTGCATCCTCCAGTGCTTTACACCAACAGCTACTTCGGGGTTGCCTTGCCCCAGCCACTGATGGAGAATCCATCGCTGTCCGTGGAATCACACACTGCAGTGCTGCCTTTTGCTGGCCCTGCTGACACTCCCGTCCAGCCAGCAGCACCAATCAATGGCCTCCCCAAAAAAATCAATCCTGGCCCACATTTC
>NW_008240023.1:477328-485760 GCF_000691975.1 Corvus brachyrhynchos | reverse complement strand
CAGCACGCAGGAATTGTTGATCCTTTGTGCGCCACGAGCAAAGGAGCAGCTGAAAACACTTGACATGTGTCAATCTGGATGAGGTTCCCTCGGCGCTGGGTAGGGGTGCTCGCTCCTGGAATTGGAAATGCAGCAGGGCAGAGCTGATCCCGGCATCACTGCAGCTCTGCACAAGGACTCATCCAACCCAAAACCAGAGCATATCCTGAAAGGAACCCACCAGGACCATGGAGTCCAACCCCTGGCCCTGCACAGACCCCCCCACCAATCCCACCCTGGGCATCCCTGGCAGCGCTGTCCAAACGCTCCTGGAGCTCTGGCAGCCTCGGGGCCGTGCCCATTCCCTGGGGAGCCTGGGCAGTGCCCAGCACCCTCTGGGGGAAGAACCTTTCCCTGGTCTCCAGCCTCACCCTGTGGTTTGATCCCTCTCTGCTGCACGTTAAGCCATCGAGTAATGCAAGTAAATCCTCGCTGCTTTCCCTCAAACTCCTCCTCAATACCCAAGGCATGTCCTTGGACAGGTTTTTTCGAACATACTGTTCTTGAGCCACGGTTTAAAATTCACTGTGGCCCTGCATTGCTGTCATCCTGTACTCCTGTCTCTGGCATACATGAGGTTTGACCTTTTCAGATTTACATTTACAGCGTTCACAATCCTTGTGAGCTTCGCTACAGACAGGAAAAAAAATGAATTGAGAGGAATTTCTGGAATGGTGACTGGACTGCTGATGTTTCCTAAGGCAAAACACACACTGCTTCTATTCCAGCTTCCTAATATCCTGGTAAACAAGAGAAAATTGAATGACAAAGGAACCCTAACTAGCTGGAATCTTCTGAAAGATGGAAAACAGACTTCCAGGGCTGCCCACACAAGCGAAGACGCTTCGGCAGTCACTGTTCAAGGGTAGCACAAACAATGCTCCAAATGAAGAATGCGGCAGGAACAAAAAAATGCAGCCCAGCAGCTGGATTTCCAACCGAAGGAAGGAAAGCCAGGCACTTCCAAAAGTGTCCCACCATGTACCCAGCCTCCCGCTTCTCCCTTCCCTTTGTGCTGCAGATGCCATGCTTGTTTTCCTGGTGTCCCTAATTTATGTGGATCCCTTCCACCCAGCTGTCTCTGCACCACACAGAGCCTCAGTGTGTTCCCCCAGCCTGGAGCAGAGCTTCCTCTCCCATCCAGCCCCCAGAGGGAGGCAGGCACGCTTTTCCTAACACATCCATCACTCACAACACACGCACAAACCCCAAAGCTCTGGATTTTAACAAGGCTTGGAGGGACAGGACACAGGGAATGGCTTCCCTCTGACAGAGGGCAGGGATGGATGGGATGTTGGGAGGAAATTGTGAGCGTGGGGAGGCCCTGGCACAGGGTGCCCAGAGCAGCTGGGGCTGCCCCTGGATCCCTGGCAGTGCCCAAGGCCAGGCTGGACATTGGGGTTAGGAGCACCCTGGGACAGTGGGAGGTGTCCCTGCCTGTGGCAGGGGTGGAATGGGATGGGCTTTAAGGTCCCTTCCAGCCCAAACTATTCCATGATTCTGTGATTTTCCAGCACTCCCATGCTATGAGACCACATGAGAGCAGAAACAGGCTCTTGGATAAGGACGATCAGCTCTGGATAACCACGGTCCTCCTCAGACACACCAATTCCTGGGCTTGGCTTGTAAAGGTACCACAAACTTTGGCTTCCCCAGCCCTAAATGCCCTTCAGTGCCACAAAACACCGTGCCCAATAAAGCCTTTTGATGTGTCTCATTTTTTAACAGGGAAAATCAAGGGCACGAAGAGGAAAGGCTAAGCTCAAGGAATGGCAGCATTCCCCAAGCCACTTTTCCAGATGCCCTACCCCAGACCCACCACCCTGCCAGTCACTGGTCTCCTACCAAATCATGGAATCCTTACAGCTGGAAAAGACCTCTCAGACCACGCCCAAGTATTCCCCCAGCACTGCCAGCTCCACCACTAAACTGTGTCCCCAAGTGCCACATCCAGAGTCTCCAATAACCTCAGAACAAATTCATCTGCCATTTACAATGAATGGGTGAGACCCAGAACATTTTCTATTTCACCACCTGTGAGTATTTCCAGCACAAGACACCAGTGTGCTTGTACAACACTGTTACAGACCAGGAGCATCTGCCTCTGCTTTCAGCAATTTTTTCCCTGTAATACTCCTGCTGTGCACACTCTATCCATCTTGTCCACCATCAATAAGATCCATTGATCAGTGTCAGCCACCAAAACCCAGCAGAAAGGTAAAGAGAGGATGAGGAATTGAGAGCTCACTGCAAAGAAGGCAGCTCCCGGGGCAGAGGATTACTGTCAGAAGGGAGATGGGCAGCACGAACTCTAGGAAAGGGGAAAAGAAGTAGGAAAATAGGACACAGGTGGTTAAAACAACACCTAGTCCTGCTTGGGGCTAAGAGCTGCATTTCAGCATTGCTTGGGAAGCTCTGCCTATGAAAGGGAGACTTCACAGCATCCACAAGCTTTTGAGCAAAGCAGCCGAAGGAGTGAGAGCCTCAACAGAGCTTTGTCCCAAGCAGGGGGGATCACCCCGGGACCTGCTGGTCCTACACACCCCTGCCCTTCCAAAAACCAGGCAGCAGGGCAGGGCCTGGGTGGGGGTTTCTCTGGCAGTTTGGGCTATGCTGGGCACACAGTTCTCTCCATCCCAGTGCCATGTGCTCAACAAACACCGCAGGAAGCAGAAGCAGCTCCTCGAAGTCTCCAAAGGGTGGCTGATTTTTTCACCCCAAGAAATTAAAAGCTGTAGTGCGCCAAGAAGAGAGCAAATTATCAACAGGCTGCCAGGTTGTTTTAGTCCTTCTTAACTCGTGATTACCACCACCAATTCCATCATCTGGGGCTAAGTGGAGCTCCAAAGAGATATGTGGGATCAGAGATTAGTTCAGACAGTTGGAATTATTCCCTCCACGCTTGGAAGGAGATGTGGAAGAGACGGGAGTTTGGGGTGGCTTTTTTGAGTTTGTTTGGTGTCCTCCAGCCTGGTCTGTCCTTGATTCAGTTCAGTTCCACTCAAACAAACCCCAACTGTTCACGGGTAGGATCAGCTTCACAGGATACAAAGCTGTGACCACACAGGCAGCTCCACAGCCACGAATGCTGGAGACACCAGCCCTGCGCTTTGCCCCAGCTAACAGGGGAAAAACACACCAGGAAAAACAAAAACACACCAGGATGGGGGCACAGACCCCCTGAGGCAAAGCTGGTTTTACTTCACGGGCTCCACTGGAAACACAAGCTGGTGGGTTTTATTCTGCACACACGGAATTATCCTCTGTCCTCACAAGTAGATATGCTCTGTATGGAAACCACCAGAAAGGACTTTGAACGTGCAGTTTGGAAACACACAGACCCACAGGGCTCTTGTTTGCCCACGGTTTAGGGATCTCAGTGTGGTGCTGGTGTTCCACCCCCTGCCATGGGCAGGGACACCTTCCACTGTCCCAGGCTGCTCCAAGCCCCAATGTCCAGCCTGGCCTTGGACACTGCCAGGGATCCAGGGGCCTCCCCACCCTCCCAGGGAACAATTGCTCCCCAGTATCTCATCAAAACCTGCCCTGCTCCAGCTTAAGGCCAATCCCCCTCATCCCATCAGTCTACGGCTTTGTGAAAATCCCTCTCCAGCTTTCTTGTGAGAATCCTTCCTTTCCCCATCTTGCTCCTGCATCTCATTTCTGCCTCTGCCATAACTTTTTGACTGAAGCAAAACAACTGTGCTTGCAGACCAGCAAGAGGATTAATTAAAACAAAGTAATAATAAACAACCCCCCTCCACATAATAGCCTCTTAATACAAATTAAGACCCACACTTTAAAGTCAATCAAAGCTAAGTTTATATTTCCAAAGGACAGAGAGCCTTTGTACAACTTCTCAGAAATAAACCATCTTCATTTCAAGTCAAAGTCCCAGCTAGAAATTCTGGTCGTACACACACTACCCAGAGTTCAAGGAGCATTTGGGAAACACTCTCAGGGATGCACAGGGTGGAGTTGTTGGGGAGTCCTGTGAAGGGCCAGGAGCTGGACTGGATGATCCCTGTGGGTTCCTTCCAGCTCAGGAGATTCTGAGATTTCATGATTCAATTTTTCGCCAGTTTCTGTCTGCCTAACCCTGGGAAGTGTAAGGAGCCAGGCTCCAGCCTGCACTCCAAGAGCACTCCAGCAGCTCTGCTGCCAAAGGGTAAAAGGGTTCTTGAATCATCTGCAGTTCTCCAATCAAAGGGAACGTCACTCACTAAACCAGCACAAAACAGGAGGCCCTGGCCTATGGATTCTGTGTTAATATTGACAGGCTGGAGCTCAGAAGTATCACTGAGAAGAGTGAAAGAATAAAGAAAAACCCAACATGAAGACTTTTTGTTGTGAAGAGCTCGAAAAAGTTGAGGAGTAAATTAAAGAGTCAGAAAATGGTGAAAAAAGCAGAAACATCCCAAAAAAACTTGTAAGTGCAGTCTTAGGTTCCAGAATGACAGCATCCTGGAGCATTTAACAATTTCCACTTAAGTCAAGCTAATAGAAAGATTGAACTTTAATTTCCACTGAATTACTGCCAAAAGCTTTCCTTTAGTTGAGGATGGAAAAAGCATTCTCCCTCCTGCTTTTTCAGCTTGTTCAGGATAGACAGCAAGGAAAGGAGATCTGCACAAGGGCATGGAGCGACAGGACAACAGGAATGGCCTTAAGCTGAAGGAGGGCAGGGTCAGATGGGATATTGGGAAGGAACTCCTGGCTGTGAGGGAGGTGAGGCCCTGGCACAGGGTGCCCGGGAGCAGCTGGGGCTGCCCCTGGATCCCTGGAAGTGCCCAAGGCCAGGCTGGACATTGGGGCTGGGAGCAGCCTGGGACAGTGGGAGGTGTCCCTGCCTTTTTGTGACAGGCTGCTCTTTTCCTCACTCCTGAGCCTTAACTGCAGCCATACCCAATTTCGAAATGCACTTGTTCACAAACCAAAGGTCAGCAGGGCCTCCACAACAATCCTCTCCCTGTAGCTGCGGCCATTGAGCTTTACAGCTCTGGAACTCTGGGCAGGGGAGCAGCAGCATCAGTCTGAGCAGGTCCCCAGCTCCTCTCTGGCTTTAGGCTGTATTCCTGAGTGTTGGATAGCCTGGAGAAGCAGGGTTAGGTGGCCAAGGATCCATGAAAGCACTGGGGGATTAAGCAGCCACTTGTCCTGCACGACAAGGTGAGCCAGAAGATGCTAGAAATCCACTTGGGTGCTTCATTAAGCAATTAGAACTTGTTAAATAACCCACAAAGGTGCCACAGGGATCCACCTGATTCCAGAGGACTCCTCTGTCCTGTCTCCCACCCCAGCCAGGCTGAGGAAGGGCAGCTCCCTGAGGGGCTCCTGAACACGGAGGTGGGAGTAACATTGCAGCTTGCAAAGAGCTTCTTTTGCCTCGCACAAAAGCCACGTGTGCAGGGGGGTGTGGGTGACAAAACACGATGAGAGAACAGGTCCCTTCTTTAAGCCAGGGAGAACAAGATGCTGTCTCCTACAAGCCCCAAGAAAGGGCAGGTGCAGTTTCTACACACACCCCGAACACCTCCTCTGACACACCTGCAAACGGGGACAAGGGATGAGCACAAGATTCCAAAGAAAAGACCTTTTTGATAGAACCACAAAATCAAAAACAGCCCTCTGCCATCATCAGATCCAACTGTTCCCCCAGCACTGCCAAGGCTGCCACTAAATCATGTCCCCAGGTGCCACATCCACTCGTCTTTTAAATCCCTCCATGGATGGGCACTCCACCACCGTCCTGGACAGCTGTGCCAGGGATTGACCACCTTTTCCATGAAGAAATTTTCCCTAATACCCAACCTAAACCCACCCTGTGCAACCTGAATCCAAGAGGAGCCCATCTGTGGAAGAGCTGGGGATTAACTGCTGGAACAACTCAGAAAAAGGGATCTGTGTGAGGAATAAAAGCCAGCTGGGCACATGAGGGTCCTCTGCAGCGTTCAGGAAGGCTGGTTGCTCTCCAGCTCCCAGTTGTTTCGGGTCTGCCATGAACTCCCACCCTGCAAACAGGTGATGCAATGAACTGACAAAAAGGAAAAGGTTTTTCCCCCTGAGGGTGGTCAGGCACTGGAAGAGGCTCCCCAGGGAATGGTCACAGCCCCAAGGCTGCCAGAGTCCAGGGAGAGTCTGGACACCGCTCTCAGGGATGCCCAGGGTGGGATTGTTGGGGTGTCCTGGGCAGGGACAGGGGTTGGACTGGATGATCCCTGTGGGTCCCTCCCAACTCAGGATACTCTATGGAAACAGCTCCCTCCCGGCTAGTCTGCCTCCGAGGAGGAAAACACAATCCCCAAGTGTGGAGAAGGAGGCAGGCAGACCTGGGAGTGTTCATTTCCATGGGGAAACTCTGAGGTCGTCCGAAACCCGCCAAAATTAACGATCGGAGAGTCCAGAGCAGGAAAAGATGGGTGGAGGGGGAAAACCCTGCGTGCTCTCTAGTGTTTTATCAACATTTATTGATTTATTTTAAAAGCTGGGTGGAACACAGGGAATTAATAGACCACCACATGCCCACGTGCTGCATCTGCTACAGCGATTTATTCTTATAGTTCTTTTATTACCTTCTTTGGGAACTGAATGGGAGAAGGAACAGCATCCTGACACTTGGAAATTAGCTCGTTTTCACAACTGTAAGCAGGAAAGCAGGAATTAATCCTCTCATTTCAGCCTGAAAAATAGTGAGAGCAAGCCCAACGAAGAAAATAAAAATAAAAATTGTTTCTGCATTTGTAAAAGGGGGGGACGGGGGGAGAACTGCTTGGACGAGCAGTGGCCTTATTATGCTGGCAAGGCTACAGCCCATGAGATCAATGTTTTGATGAGCACAAGGACTTGTGCCAGAGGGGGACGGGAAGCAGGAGAGGAGACTTCAATGGGCTGAAAGCATGGAGAGAGGAAGAGGCGGGGAAGTGGTTTGGGAATGAATTAGGTCAGGGGTGTGTTTAGGACAAGGGAGAGCAGGGAATGCCTGGACAGGGACATGGGAGCTGGTGGGACCTCAGCCACCAGCCCTGAAGGCTGGGAGGAAAGATGAGAGGAGGGAATGTAGTGGCTCTCACCTACAAGTGAAAGGAGGGTTCTTAGAGGAGGAAAGGAGAAGGATTTACAGTGGACTTCGCACACAACACGAGAAGCACCATCTGCCCAAGGTAGCCCTTACCAGGAACCCACAAACCTCAGCCAGCTCCCAGGACCAGCTCTGTATCCAGCTTGGAGACCTCTCTAAGGCACCAGAGACTTGAAGTGAAGAGCAGACAAGACTTGTGGGGTTTGGCTGTTCTTTGGGTTTTTTACCACCTCTCCAAAAGCCTTCCTGCACAGCAGCAGGAGCAGCAAGTTGTGTCCCGCCCCAGGGCTGGGTTTGCCAACAGGATTTATTTCTGGGCTTGCAATCCCCCTCGAGCTGGGAGTTGCGTTTCGGCACTGCCTTTCCCTGGCTCGTGATCCCACGGCAGTCACAGTTTCTAGGTCAGAAAGAGGCTTCTGTAACAATCACAGGATTTATCAAGTTGGAAGACACTCACAAGGATCATCCAGTCCGGCACCTGGCCCTGCACAGGACAACCCCAAGAATCCCACCCCGTGCATCCCTGAACGCCCCTGGAGAAATTTTAATTCGACTGAAATTCTTACTAAGAAAAAACAAGAAACTAAAACTCACAAATAATTAAATGCAAGGATAAGCCCGCGCCCCTTCACATAGGAACGCTTATCCACAGCAACCCTGGGCAGAAACCCCATGCTGCCACGCCGAAACCTCACAGATCAGTCCCTCGAAGACAAGCCCAATGCTGTGCATTCCAAGATGAATTTATACACCCAGCATCCAGCGGGAGAGGGCTGGAAGGAACAGAGCAGCAACTTCCCACCTCTCCCTCAAACCACAGGCTCTCCCCCCAGAGCTGGAGCGCGGACTGCCGGACCCGGCTCGGAGAGGAGCCGCTGGGAGCAGCGCTCGCACACCGCCTGGGCCTGGCGTTCCAAGCTGCGAACAAAGGCGCCCTTAAATGTGGTTTGATTGACGCAAATCAAGAGCTGAGTGGGTGATTCATCGCTGTCAGAGCGCAGCACTCGCGCAGAACCAGCGCGGGGACGGAGCCGCCGATGCGCTCCAACACCCGGCGCCATGGGCAGCGCGGCCGGCACAAACACAGGGCCCCCTCAGCGGGAGGGGAGCGCTCGTTCCCCCCTCTCTCCCCCCCTCCCAAAGACATTCTGGATTTTCCCAGGTTGTAATAAGTCTCGGGACACGAATGTGTAATTAGCAGCTTGCTGCACCTCCCCGCAGCTTGGCAAGGAGGATCAGTGTGTCAAATAAAGTGACGGCGTAATCCCAGCGGAGCTGAGGGATAACCCATGGCCGCACCCCACCGAATTCCTGC
>NW_008240023.1:440224-477301 GCF_000691975.1 Corvus brachyrhynchos | reverse complement strand
ACGTGTTCTGACCTTTCTGTGCCCAACCCCAGCCTACTCCCTCTCTCTCCACACTAAAGACGCTTTCCCTCCTCTTTTCCTATACCACGAGCTTCTCGAGAGCAGGGCCAGGCTGGTTTGGGGCTGAGACACAAATGTCTTCCCCCATTCCATGAGGGGAGCCTTCGGAAAGAGCCCCAAACCGCGGCTCTTGTGCTGACCCTGAACTGGTCCCACTTTCCTTGCACTGCAGGAAGCTCTGCACAGGGTAGCCACGGATGTAGATAAAGCTGGGATCACAGAGTGGGTCAGGCTGGAAAGCAGGATCGTCCTGGAGCATGCTGCACAAGGATTCTTCCATGCTCCCCGTGGATCTCAGTCCAACTTAATTAAAGACCTGCAAATTTGTCAGAATTTGTCAGCACGGATCACAAATACCTAGTTCTCCTAGCTGGAAAAGAGTGGGAATTAGGGAAATTTTGGTCCCAGGGGGGTCCCTGCCACCAGCAGCAGGCTGGTGCTGTGCTGCTGCAGCTCTCCCACCACACACAAAGAGAGCAAACAAACTTCTACCATAATTAACTCATGAAAATGCCACCATTATGTTCCTGCAAACAATTAGGAGACAAAAGAGAATGTACAAAGATCCTGCCAACACCACAAAATAAACTGAAGACATTGTTTCATACTAATTTTCTCATAAACCATTTCAAGACAAACGTGACTGTAGGTAAGAAAATTCCAACAGCCATGACTTCTGAGGTCACTCATCAATCCAAGGAGCACCTTGGGGTGGAAAAGTGGCTTTCAGTGGATCGGGGCTGGAGAAAAGTGTCAGGATCTGCCCAGTGGCCTGCACCAAACCTCTGCTCCTCAGCCTTCAGCTCTGCTAGCACAGCAATCCATGCCAAAGCCTCTGGATCCTGAGCTGGCTTTGCCAGAACAAGCTCATGTTTGCACCTGAGCTTCCAAAGAGAAGTCAAAAATTGCTTCAGCACCTCTGCACTGCTGCAGCTGGAGCAGCCTAAGGAGAAGTCATTCCAACAGCTCGAGCATATCAGAACTAACTCCTGAGGGTGAAAATAGAGAGAGAGGGAGCAGAACACCAGGAGAGATTTCTCAGAAACACATTACCATGGAAGAGTGAAGTACACGAAGTTTAATCCCTCAGCACTGCAGTTGTCACCGCTCCTCAGGTTCCGGCTTAGTCATCGTTGAAAACAAACCCAAACACGACTCAAAACCCTCCCGAAGTTTAGCAGTGCCCTGGCAGTCATGGCAGGAGTTTTCCCCCCGGCACTGCTGCCCAGGAATCTGGCAGGATGTGCCTTCAGCTGTGCTCTCCCAACAACAGATCACTTCTTGTTCCACCGGCCAAACGGGGAGAGGAAGGGATTCTGCAGGCAGGACCCTACAAGCAGCTGCCTGCAAGAGTCAACAGCTGGAAGCTGAGGCAAATTATTTTAAAAATAGAGAGGGCAGCAGGAGATCAACATGTGAAGAACAGGACAAGGTGACACACAAGAGCAAACACTTTCATTTATAGGATAAATTTCTATAGCTCTCAGGGTTTGGGGCTTAGGAAGCCGTCAGCGTGACTAACATCTTTAGGAAGTCCAGAAATGAAATCTTGCCTTGTTTTTGGCTTAAAGCAGGAAATCAGCTTTAATGACAACCTACAGTTAGCTCTGGAGTAATTTTCTTTCTGCTTCATTGACATACATGACAAGACTTTGTTAGCAGGGCTAAAATTAAAAACAAAACATTTTTCCCAGCTGCACAGAATGCTTAATGCACACACTGACACCTCAAGAAAAGAGACCAAAAAAATTATTTCAAAGCAATTCCATCACCTTTTTATACTCCAGCTTTTCCTGGTACTTTACATCAGAAGTTTTGCACTTTGCACAACCACAACCATAGACTTTTCATCATCAAGAATAACCACTGTCCAACTGGTTTTCATGGAATCCCAGAACCGTTTGGGTTGGAAGGGACCTCAAAGTTCCTCTTGTTCCATGGGCAGGGACACCTCCCACTATCCCAGGCTGCTCCAAGCCCCAGTGTCCAGCCTGGCCTTGGACACTGCCAGGGATCCAGAGGCAGCCACAGCTTCCCTGGGCACCCTGTGCCAGGGCCTGCCCACCCTCAATGTAAAAAGCCCTGCTTTTTTAAAATCTGATCTGAATCAATCCTCTTTTAGATTAAATCCTTACCCCTTTCCTATCAATATTTTACGTATCCTGTATTCTTCTACTGTGTTAAACCTTGTGATGACAGCGTTCAAAAACTTCAAATCTGTGAGGAATCACCTCAAATTACATTCTGTTAAAAAAGAATCAAGTCACTTAAAAAGAATTTTAAAAAAGCAAAGGTTTTAAAAGTTAAGCAGTTTTAGGCCACTGAACCAGTTTGCTGTTTGGTACCCAATAATCCTTCCAGGATTTTCCAAGTGGAAGCAGCAGCTCCCAAAGGCTTCATCCTGCCAGGCATCCCTTAAACCTCGTGTGGCTTTTAAAATCTTCCTGCACACAATGTTCCCAAAAAAAATGTTCTTACAAGAATCTTTCATCTATTCAGAAGCTTCTTCTAATGATAGGACTTGGGACTGTGTGAAATCCTAAAAATACTGAGCCAATTCAGGATCTGTGTTGCCCAATGGGATTGGGTGGTGAGGCACTGTCAGAGGCTTCCCAGGGAAACCGTGGCTGCTCCATCCCTGGAAGCATCCAAGGCCAGGCTGGATGGGATTTGGAGCACCCTGGGATAGTGGAAGGTGTCCCTGCCCACAGAAAGGGTGGAAAGGGATGGGCTTTAGGATTCCTTCCCACCCAACTCAGTCTGGGATTGCCATATCTGGTTTTTATCATTCTTGTCACGTGGGTAATTTCCAATAATAATCCAATCTGCAGCAGAAATATGGGTTGGATTTTGCTTTCTTTTAGAAATTTTAAGCAGGAGCAATGGTTGAAAAGCTTCAGAAAAAAAGAAAAAAAACAAACCAAAAAGATTTTGCTTGAGCCCCTCTGTCCAGCATTAGAGAAGAGAAAGGAGAGGAAAGAGAGAAAGGGTAAGGAATTATGATTGTGGAAAGAAAATTTGGTTTTGCTAAGCTGTCAGAGCCCTGCTGCACAGAGAAGTTACCCAAGGAAGTGATCCTGCAGCACAGCAAACCCCGCCCAGGACTCCCCAGTCCACCTCCAGCTGAAACACTCACAGAAAAAACCCCATTATGGTAAAAAACCCAAATCCTAATTTACAGGAGGTCAGCAAGAGCAGAGTCCCTGCCGTGGTCAGCAGCGTTTTCCCCTGGCTCCAAGGAGCTTCTCCTGGAAGTCCAGCTCAGGGCACGATCGAGGAACAGGACTCCCCTGCCCGTGTAGTGAGTGACCAGCCCACGAGGCGAACATGGGGTGAAGCCATTAGAAGCCAGAGATCACCACAAGTGCCGTGGCTCAAGGCTGCAGTTCCTCGACTCTGCTCTGCTTCGTGTGGCTGAAACCCTCGGTACTGGTTTGTTTGTTTTGTGCCTGCTCTGGCTGATAAAAATGTGTCAGTCACCCAAATAAAGCAAATATTGCCACCAGCGAGCAGGAACTGTCTGCAGAGCTGACCCCAGTGATGTTCCTGACACGTGGGGCTTTGACTGCCACTCAAAGAACCACCAACTCCAAATATTTACTGTAAAACTGCAAAGAATTTTCTAGACACGTCAGGGACATGATTCCTGAAGAGCTTTGGCTGATCAGTCATTTACATCACTTGGGTACCAATTTGGCATTTAGGGGAAGGAGGGAGAGCTGGGGGTGCTCACATGGAGAAGAAAACAATCCAGGGAGAGCTCAGAGCCCCTTCCAGGGCCTAAAGGGGCTCCAGGAGAGCTGGAGAGGGACTGGAGACAAGACATGGAGGGACAGGACACAGGGAATGGCTTTAAGCTGAAAGAGGGTAGTTTTAGATGGGGTATTGGGAAGGAATTGTTCCCTGGGAGGGTGGGCAGGCACTGGCACAGGGTGCCCAGAGCAGCTGGGGGGGGCCCCGCAGCCCCTTTTTTTCAGGCGGGACACTGGGGCTGGGAGCAGCCTGGGATAGTGGGAGGTGTCCCTGCCCACAGCAGGGTGAGGAATGGGATGGGTTCAATGTCCCTTCCCACCCAGGCTATTCCATAATTCCCTGAAATTCAGTAGAGCAGAGATGCAGGTGAGGAAGGAGCACTTTCCCAAAGAATCCCCCGAGGAGCAGGGAGACTCTCAGGCCCTGCTTTGCCTTGCCCGCGGTGGGAATCACTGCCGGTTTGCTGAGCAGTTTTCCAGCCCGGGAAGAACACAAAGGGCCCGGAGCTGGCCCTGGGAAGAGGCTCTGGAGCTATTTATAGCAGCTCAAGGTGTGTGCTGCTGCCGCTGCTGCAGACAGGGAGCAGCTTGTTTTCCCAGGAATTGATCTGCACGGGCGGATTATATAAACAGTTGTTTCTTGCTCATTTCCACACCGCCGGCATCTCCCGGGGTAAAAACGTGCCTGTCAATACAGCAGCTGCTCGCAGGCAGCAGAGCTGGCAGCAGCTGCGGCGCCTCGAGCTGGGAGCTCTAGGTGAGTTCGGGAAAGATGTTCCAAAAATACAGCTGCGAAGCCATCACGTCACAAGCTGGATGCAGGCAGAGGAGAGCCATCATCTCCTTCCACGCGATTCTGTTGCTGTTTAAAAACCCCCAAAGCCAATTTTCTCCGTTTCATTCACCATAAATCCTCATTTAAGCCTATCTGCACGAGTCTTTTGGACGATGTCGATGGGAAGCTCCGCATCCAGCTTCTGTTTTGGGGAAAGCCAGTCCAATTTCTTTGAAGGCTATTCCTTCTACTTCAATAGTTATTTGCTCCTGCCCCACAGCACTCTCCAATGATTCTATCAGAGCAAATAAAGGCTGGGGAGCTGCTATAAACAGGTAGAGGAGCAATAACCACCCGTGTGAGCGCTCTGCTTTATCTGGCATCATCCGGGGCACACCTCATCTCTTTCAGGTTAATCAGATTTTCAGAGCAGGGCCCAAAAGCTGCAGTTTAACTCCACGGTATGAGGAATGTTCCCTGCACAGAGATTCCTTATCGCTTCTCCATTTTAAAATTTAATGACAAACTGGAGCAGAGAGCCAAGGCTGCAGCCTGGTTACTGTACACTCAGAGCTCGGGGCCCTGAAACTCGCTTTCATCTACGGCAGAAGCCGCTGGAAAAAAGGCGAAAAACCACCAGCAAGCCTTCGTTTTCCCCTCAGTGATGTGCCCAGGTTAACTCTGCTGGCTGTGCATTGCAAAAGCAGCGCTCACCTGAAGGGCTGCCGGGCTGTTGAGCAACGCTCTCCGACCTCTGTCGCAACTGCAGAAGTTAATTCTGAGCCCTGCTGGAGAAAATCCATCTCCTCCAGCTGAGGCAGCAGTGCATCACATTAGGGATCCCAAGGTTGCACCTGAGCAGCTGCTTTGAAACCCAGAGGAGCTCAGCTGACCAGCCAGCACCAAAACAGCAGACCCACCCCGACAGAAATCCCTAAACACCCATTCCTACACCCTCCGAACCTGGAAGAGCCTTCCCAAAGAGTCAGAAACCCTTTGGCCTCCAGGCTAACACACCCCACACACGTTCTGCTGCAGCCTCAGCAGGTGAGAAGGCATTTCCCTCCTCACACCTTAACAAGAAGGGCCCAGAAGACCTTTCTTCGTTCCTTTAGACACTAAAAAGGCAAGCTCAAGTCAGCCCTGGCCGAACGAATGCAAAATGTTGTGTTTAACCAGTGTTGTCCTCCCTGATGGCTGCTGCCCCTCTCTGGGGATGGAAACAAGATCATGGAATCATAGAATGGTTTGGGTTGGAAGGGACCTTTAGGATCACCTCATTCCAACCCTCCTGCCGTGGACAGGGATGTCACCCAGATGCTGGTTTCTGCACGGGAGATGCTCATATGCATCGCTACAGATGTGCATGTATCCATATCCAAAGTGTGCTTTGCACGTACAAGCATATCTAACCCCAGCAGAAATTCCCATTTATCATGGAAACCCCATTAGCCACCGCTGCTGCTTCCACTCAGACAGATCCCTGTGCTTATCCCAGCTTCCTGGAGAGCTGGGATAAGGGGGAAAGGCTTCCCAGTGCCAGAGGGCAGGGATGGATGGGATATTGGGAAGGAATTGTTCCCTGGGAGGGTGGGCAGGCCCTGGCACAGGGTGCCCAGAGCAGCTGGGGCTGCCCCTGGATCCCTGGCAGTGCCCAAGGCCAGGCTGGACATTGGGGCTTGGAGCAGCCTGGCACAGTGGGAGGTGTCCCTGCCCATGGCAGGGGTGGGATGGGATGAGCTCTAAGGTCCCGTCCACAGTATGGGAAGCCTGGTATCCCTAACAGCCGTCTGGAATGTGTGGACCCAACCCCTTCTTCAACAAGGTAAAGATTTACCCGGTGCTAATTCTCCTCATGCCCACAAAATGCTGCACTGACCTTGCAGTCTGCATCTGGACACTTACAAGGCAAGACGCTGGAAAAGCTGGAATATGGGGGGAAGGTGGCAAGGGGGTGGAAGCAAGCCCTCCCTCCCAGCATGGATGCCACCAGACAGCAGCTCCCCCGAGCTCCCTTGTCTTTTTAAGGGAAGATTACGAAGGTTTAGAAAGCAGCAGCTGCCTTGGGGTGAGATGTGAAACAACCAGCTTGACTCCGTGCCATGCTCCGGCTCGCAGAGAAAACATCATTTGCAGCAGTGGCAGCAAGGCTGCAGGTGAGTGCAGCCCAAAGAATTGCTGTTTGGGAAAAAAGCCCCCAAATACAGACGGCTTAGCAGCGGAGATAATGGCATTTCACTCCGCAGGTCCCATCCACTGTGAAATCTGGGGAAAATATATTCCACACGTACACTACCTGCTGCCTGAAACCAGCACCAAAATTTCCTCCTGGGCCAGCAGGCTCTGTGTCCAGGATGTTAATTAGTGCTCCTTTCCCTCCTGCCATGGGATGAGGGCCAGCTAAAAGCTCTGCACAAGTCACTGTGATTAACCTGCCAAATCTGTGATTGGCTGCCCATCACAGAGGAGTCACACAGTTAATTCACAGCTCCAGAAGACACAAACACATTTCATGCCTTCCTGAAGGCAGCCGGCATCAGCTGCCTCCTCCCCGCAGAGCTGACAAGGCTCAGGACTGAAACCCACGATTCCTTGCAAAGCAGACTGGAATAGTATGATAAATTGAAAAGGTCTGCAAGTTCATTTGTATCAGCCTTTAATTACGCTCCTTTCTGGAGGTTTCCCTTTCTTGCTGTCTCGGTGTCAAGGATAACTTGAAAGTTATTCCAAGTGCATCCCCCTAATAACAGGCACAGCTTTGAGAGCACTTGCCCAGAGCAGCTGGGGCTGCCCCTGGATCCCTGGCAGTGTCCAAGGCCAGGCTGGACAGGGCCTGGAGCACTCTGGGATAGTGGAAGGTGTCCCTGCCCATGGAACTCGATGGGCTTTGAGGTCCTTTGGAGCCCAAACCATTCTGGGAATCTGTGGAAACCTCCTTTTGGGAAACCTTATGCTCCAGGAATCGGATTTTAGACAAGAGTGCTTGTAGGAAGCTATCACTGCTCTCTGCTGCTGTTGGAACAGTGGGATTCGGGGCCAGGGAAACCCCAAGAGCAATAATTAAAGCTTAAAAAAAAAGTGAATTACAGCAGCTATGCTGGATGAAAACATTAGATAAGTGACAGAGAAATACACTGCTCTCAAAGCCATGCTGGTCTGAAACTGCTCACTGCTCTTCCTTCCTTTTTCCCATTTATTTCACTTGTTTAGGGCCTATTTTCTATAATTCCTGGTTGGGGAACATCCATTACCTGTCTATTCACGAAGCCATCCAGCCAGGACCCACCCAGGCTCGTACCTGATGCTTTCCCAAGTCCAAGTCAAGTTCAGCATCTCTCTGCCAGCGTCCTTCTCCACTGAGTCATCACCATCATCATCATGCCTGGACCATCATGGCAACGTAAATACCTAAAAGGCCTCTCCAACACTTCAAAAAAACCCCTGCTGCTGCTGCTGCATGGGAGAGAGGCAGAGTTCAGGAATACTGAGAGCAAGGACATGGCTGGGGCAGAGCTGCTGCTGGCTCCCCCCACAGGGGACAGAAATATCCCCATTTGTGTAAATACAGCCTT
Source organism: Corvus brachyrhynchos (assembly GCF_000691975.1). Lineage (NCBI taxonomy): Eukaryota > Metazoa > Chordata > Aves > Passeriformes > Corvidae > Corvus > Corvus brachyrhynchos. The sequence continues at coordinate 469,142 of NW_008240023.1, read as the reverse complement.
AGTCAACAGGGCGACAAATCCGTACAGAGATAAATGTCACCCGCTGACGTCAGTGCCACAGCAACCTAATCAAAGTACAGCCTTCAGCTATTTTTAAACCCCAGTTAAAGTATTTTTCTTTAAAAAGAGAAAAAAAAAAAAAGAAATATTGTTAAAACCCATCTTAGAAAAAAAAAAAAGAACCAAAAAACCCCCTTGAAAAATAAATGTATTTAGCACTAAAACAGAGCTGAAATATTTCTTTCTCTCCCGTGCTGTGGCCATACAAGCGAAGCTTGACCCGAGCCCGAAACTCGCTGTTCCATCTGATGCGTCAGTGCACTAGAAAGCAGAAGATAAGGATTTGGGAAAGCGAACACATCAGATTGGCACTGGCCTTTGTATTGGAAATTTACCCAGACAGGTTAAAAATAACACGGGGAACGTTGGGAGCCATGCTGAAGGTCGCTCTCGGCGGAGCTGCTGTTTTTGTAGTAGGAGCTGCCGGCGACACATGACTGCCATTGCCAGGATTTGTGTCCCAGCACACGCCGGGATCCCCTGGCTCACGGAGGCTGCTCAGGACCAACGCAGCAGTGCCACGGCACACAGGCCGAGCCCAGCACTTCCTCGATGGACCTGTTCTCCTCCTCAAAACCAGTCCTCCGTGACTGACACTGAAAGGAGTCGTTCCTGCCCGCTGGCCAACATTCCCGTCCTGCATTCCCATGGCTTTAAGGCCCACTGCAGCAGGGCCCGGTGTCAGTAACACGGCAGTGTTCCCACAGAGCTCAGCACAGAGCTCCAACCTTCAGGCCTTGCAGAGCTCAGTGAGGAGAGAGGAGCGCCCACACCTTTGCAGGAGAGCTGGTCAAACATCCACCATGACCAGCCTGAGGGGATGTTCTCCATGGTGACCATGTCTGGGCTCTCCACAGTCTCCATTTAGAAGAAAACCACAGAATCCTCAAGGTTGGAAGAGGCCTTCAAGATCACCCAGTCCAAACACCCACACAGCACCACCCTAATCCCCCCCAGTGATATCCCCAAGTGTTTCCAGAATGCTTCCAGAGACTCCACCACGTCCCTGGGCAACTTATTGCAGTGCCTGACTACTCTTTCAGTGGCTTTTTTTTCTTTTCTAATATCCAACCTGAACCTCCCCTGGTGCAACTTGAGGCCACCTCCTCTCATCCTTTCACTTGAGGCACAGCAGAAGAGCCTGACCTCCACTTCACTACAACCTCTTGTCAGGTACTTGTAGACAGCGATGAGGTCCCCCCTTGAGCCTCTTCTTCTCCAGAATGGGAGCTGAAAAGGAAGCAATTCCAACTGGGAACACCCGATTCTGGACTTCAGAGGTGCAAGAGGCTCTGCTCCTTCCTTGCAGTTGTAAAGCATTCTACAAATGCTTCATGTGGGGGGAAAAGTGCCTCCAACAGTTAAATCCTCAGTTTAAGCTCAGGCTCCACAGGGAACTTGCAGAAGTCACTCCTGGGTGTCAGCAGAGCTGAGCAGTGACCACATACAATGAGCCCAAGTCCTCTTTCCATGCTGTCCGTGAAAGGAGAGGTGGCACGGGTTGGATGCTGTTGGGAATGGCTGGCAGCAAGGGCTCACACTGATTTCTTCCACTTGTTTGCTGGTTTTAGAGGAAGAAACTTGCTGTTTAGGAGGAGCAAGAATCTTTAATTCTTCCTTCATCTGGAACGTGCAACTGATTTAAGAGTTTCTTGAAGTTATGTGTACTTAACAAGGGGGTGCCTGAAACAGGTTCTGCTCCCACAGAAAAACTGGATCTCCAGCCCCTGGAGCCTTATCCAAGCCCAAACTCCACCAGCAAGGTTCTGCTGGGCTTCCGAGCTTCACCAGACAGAAGGAAATTCATCTTCAGCAGCAAAAGCACAAACACGAGCGCAGGAGGATGAAAAACACGAGGGAAGGAAAGAGGAAAATTCCCGTCAGCTCCCACTCGGTGAGATCACACACACGCCTCGACTCGTGAAGATGCACATGAAGACCAAGATAGATGTGCATCGATCCCTCTCTCAACCCAGGGCTTGCCTTATTTAATGGGATACAGCAGAGATAAACCTCCGGGATAAACCAGCGGTGGAAGAATCCATTTCCCCACCAGAGAGAATCAATGATTATCCATTTTCCCTTTTATCCTCCTCGTCGCACGGCGAATCGGAGCAAACGAGCTAACTGCAGCTCCCATCTGCTCCCCTCCCAGATGTTCCTCCAGCTCCGGAATCCCCGGCAGAGCCCGCACCAAACCTGTCCTGACGGGATTCTCTTGCCAAATTTAAACATGACAAGCAAAGCAGCTTCCCTTGGAATGCTAAATTTAGTGCAGCTTGACCGTGTAACCCACAGAGCCGGACACGCGGAGGGGCTCTCCCGGGACTCGGCACTTGTGTCCAGCTCATTTCAAGTTGGGAACACGCTGGCTCATGGATCTGGAGTAGCACACAGGCTCTAATTACATAAAAGAACACAAGTACAGAATAACAAAGTCTTTAAGCAAGAGCCATGCTGAGCGCTCCGAGGTCCCCCGCAGCACTTTCCCAAATAAAACACCCCATTCGGGGAGGGGGAGAAGGAACACAAAGTGCATTTACTGTAACACTCGCAGATGAAAAATTGTAATTGCTCTGCCTTGACATCTGGTTTCTATTTCGCTCCCATTCTATCAGGTTACATAACAAACAGATGATGCACCAGAGCCCCGGAGTTCTTCGGCAAGTCTTGTGCGGATTTGGTGTTTACATTCCTCGGCATAAAAATTCAAGCTATGCCACACACACGGGCATGTTCGAGGCAGACAGAGCGCTCGGAGACAAACGAGCGCCTGCAGAGGAAAAGTGAGGCTGATTGGGGAGTGTGGGCGTGTTTTTCAGAGCAGATTCTGTGCAGAAAATCCTCCGCTGTCCCAATCCAGTTCGGGAATTGAGTCTGCACTTGCAGCTGTGCAGACGGAGTTCATAGGAGCGAGCCACAGGGAACACACCGAGCTTACAGCTGGGCGAAACACTCGGGTGAAGCCAGTGCCAAATTTAATGATGCAAACACAAATTCCACCCTGCCCTGTTATCTAACCGAGTGCAACCTCCGGGGCCTTCCTCCACCTTCTCATCGGGGGTTTGGTTTTTTTCTGAAGAAAATGGCACCTTTCACTCACTTCTGCTGTCACGGTGATTCACAGCCTCGAGAGTGCGTGGCCAGCTCTGGAACTCAGGCATCCACTCCACTGACCCTGTCCCCAGACATCGCAGGCTTTCTTCTGAGTCAACAGCACATCCTTCCTCGGCAGCAATTCAGGAAGCCGTGCAGTGCTAATAAAGCTGACTCAGCTGAGCACAGGTGCCACAGAATCCCTCTTCCCTCCCCGAAACACCGGCACGCAGCAATGATCGCAGCAAGAGCTGGAAAATCGTGGAGCCCATGATGCTCCGGCGCTTCTCTCTCCAGTTCGATCTGGAATAATCCTGAATTATTCTGGAGTCCAGTATTAACGGGAAATTTCATTCACAAAGGATTTTCTATGGTTCACACAAACAGCAAGTGTCCCCAAACTTTAAGTCACCCCCAAGCTTCTCCTTGCACCTTTAATTGCCAGCTTGGCCTTCTTTACCTTCACTTCTTGGGCCAGCAAAAGCACCGGATTATCAAGCACCAAAACTGCCAGAATTATAAACTCATCTCACATATTACTCTATATTCTATACTCATTTTGGGCTCCCTGTTTTGCTTCTTAGAGGCCATAAACACCTCATGCTCGTCACTGTCAGGCAGGACACTGGTCCAGGTCAACATTCAGCTTCCTCAGGTACAGCCCAGTCTAGGACTGGATTTATACCTTCAGGAGAGACCAATTCCCACGGGGACTTGCCAACCTCACCACTGCAGGTTATTTTTGAAGGAAGCAAACAGGGGACCCTCTCCCAGCTACACCTCAAGGGTGTAAAATGTGTCCTGTAAGAGGGGGCAAGATCCCCGTGCTGTGTTTGGGAAACGCCTGCCAAGGCTCCCTGCGGACGGGACCTCTCCGAGCAGGAGGTCACTGACATTTCAGCTGGAGCCAAATATGAAAATAATAAAAGCCCTGATGGACATTGCTGCAATGCCTGCCGATATCCAAAGGCCGGTGGCTGGATTTTCTCCTCACATTATCCCCACACAAATCTGCACGCAGCCACGCGCCGTGGTGTGAGGACGGCACCAGAAGTGGTGCAGGTGGTAGTCATGGACAGGCAAGTGGAAGAATGCTCCAAAACACCAGTTTTCAGGAGGCCTGCTCCTCAGGTACTACAGTGTGTCTCTGCTGCCAGCTCAGGCGAACACAACAGCAAAAAAAGGACATTTTCCTGGTCAGAGAACCCCTTCTGGACACGTCTTAACAATTAAGCACCAAGAAAGCAATTAACAGTATTAACTTAGAAGGAACACACAGCACTACATGCACTCCCTTCCTTACCAGGAGGTGGTTTTCCCTCTGTTTCCACCCTGGACTAGGTTCCTAGAAAGCCCGCAAAGGAGCAGCTTAGGGGAAGAAAGAAGGGAAAAGCAAAAAAATAAAGGAAAAAACTCCAACCAAACAATGCCACCTCCCATTACAAAACTCCAACAACTAAAATACTTCAGGTGTCCCAAGGAAATCCCATGGAAACTAAGCACAAAGGACAAGAGCAAGGAGCAGAGGCAGAGTTGCTGTAGCCAACAGCCCCAGCACTGACACCTCAAGGGAGGGCAGTTCCTTACTCCAGGACGTAATCTTACAGCTACCCACACTTTGCTGCTCTTCTTCAAGCATCCAAATTAACGTTTTTGCTCTGCCATTTCACCTCCAGGAGATCCTCAGGCGGCCATCCACTGAAACACATCAGGATCTATCTAGTCCGTGCTGCCGGGATGTTTACAGCTGGTGAAGGAGTTCGTGGACTGTGCTTCGGATACCTCCTCCAGCTGCTGGGGGGCAACCCGGGTGGCACAGGGGTCCTCTCCAAAATCAGCACACAGCCCAGTCAGAACAGGTCCCAGAGCATGCCAAGAGCAGAAGAGGGAACCCCACGGCGAGGCCGAGGGATGCAGAGAGGAGTTTTAGTTCCATGCTTCCCAACGCCTGTCTTTGGAGCAGCAAGCGACACTGCGAGGAAAGGGACTGCAAGACTCCGACTCGCTCAGAGGCCAAGATGGAAAAGCTGTTCCTCCAGCACCAAAAAATTTTAAGTGCTTATTCATCCCTGCTTGTCATCTGTAAGCAAACTACTCCTCCATTCACTACAGACTGGCAGAATGCAAAGGCGTAGCGCAGGAGCCTTCTCTTTTACTATTATAAATGGTGCTATTTTTGCCTTTGAGCCTCCGGTATCACAAATCCCACATCCTTCACATGCCTCACCCCAGCTCCCTGCGCTCTGCCATTGTGTCTTCCCGAGCCGGAGGTGTTTTCCTGCCGTGCCTTCACCTGCTGAGAGCGGAGCCGTGCCACGTGCCCGCTCCGTGTACAACCACTCATTCAGAGCACGGGCCAATCAATCCAGAGCCACACGTGGCCAGCGAGCCCCGGTGCCATGTGGGCTGCACCCCCTGAGCTTTTGGCACTGATGGCACCTCTGGCCACCAGGGACGAGCTGCCACCAGGGACGAGCCACCACGGCCGCGCCAGGCACCGCTGGCCATCCCAAACCCAGCGCACGCCCTCGTTCTGCCCTCTCAGCTCTTCCCACCAGCACCAAGTTTTCCCTTCTGCCAGACAAAACATCACCCAGCTGCCAGCACGAGGCTGGGCTGGCACGGCCAAGGGCACTCGGCCGAGGTCAGCAGCTCCAAGAAGCTGCACAGTGAATCAAGGCATGGCATGCTCGGGGTGATCCGTCATTAGGCGTCGCAGCGTTTGTCACCCTGCACCCACAGCAGCATTTCTGAGCCCAGGACAGAGGGGTAAAACACCTCACACAGCTCAATTCCATTTTCCCAGCATCTAAAAAGGGGGCTTGAGCTGAAATTACGATTTGGAGACCAGAGACAGCGCAGCTTAAATGCCTCTGACTGCATGCAAGGCCTGAGCCAGGAGACGTGGAAGCTCCGAGTCAGAAATGTTCCAATTAAAGGACTCAGTGGAAGTGGCCAGCAGTCTCCCCTAGTTTCGGTTTGGGAGGAGAAATATCCCAGGCAAATTTTTCCTCCCTGCATCTCCCCTGTGCACAAAGGTATCCTTAGTCAGGGGAATCATTAACTTGGAAGAGGCAGAGCGGTAAATAACGCGGATCTAAGCAGATAAATCACGGAGAATTTGCCAATACCGAGAATATATTAACAAACCGAGATGTTATTAACAACTTGCAAATGTGACAAAAGCAGTGAAGCTCGCAGACACGATGAAAACACCGGCTTGGTGGGAAACAGCAAGAAAAAATATTAGAGGAGCGAATACGGAGCATTCTGCCTCTTTCAGAATCTCTGAAAGCTGAGATGGTATCTTTGCCAGATACAACCTCACCAACAATGGTTCCTAAACACTACCTACTGCTTCTTACTGCAAAATAAAACCAGTTGAAGGTTTGGGGGGGGGGGGGGGGAGGGAGAAAAACCCACTGCAGCCCAAAAGAAAGAGTCCCCCAGGTGTTTCTTGCAAGAGGAAAAGGAGTTTCTAGCGTGATGGGACTAATCTCCCAGCACAAGTGTGTCTCATACCTCTGCCTGCTCAAGCCACAAATGTTGATGTGCAAAAACCAGCCACTACATCACTATTTCTGAATAAAAACAAATTCCTTCTGCAGAGCTCCCTGGCTTCAGCAGCCTGAAAAGCCAAACGAGACACCACAGCCACGCTCCTTTATCCCAGCTCACCTTCCCTGGGAGGGAGGGCTCATCCCACAGCAGAGCCAGTAGTGGCTGCTGCCACTACAGAATGCAGCTTTAGGGACTGGTGGCTCCTGAAGGGATTCTCCTGCCTGCCTCTCCTGAGGAAAGCAGCTCCAACAGTCAAGTACAAACCAAAACGGGAAGGAAGTTAGGAATTTTAGAGTCCACACGTTTCTTTGAACACTTCCAGGGACGGCAACTCCACTGAGCAGCCTGTTCCAGTGCTTTACAAGGAAAATATTTGACCTCAGGCACAAAGGAAGTCAAAGACTCCTCAGTGTGTGACAGGCAGCCCAGAGAGCTCCCCAAACCAGCCCTCAGCACCCCATGCCCCAGCCGGATCAGTGGGGGTAGGGGATCTCCAGCTCTGCAGCGCCCAGGTCCTGGGGAGAAGGAGAAGCCAAGCACACCCTGAGCTGGCACAGCTTCACTCGGCAGCTGCAGGTCTGTCTTCACCCCCACATCACTCCCTGCACAACAGACATCCGAGAGACGGGGAAATGAGCGTGTGAGTGTGATCAGCAGGCTCCAACACCCCGAGCCCACACCAGGCTGGGGAAAAGCACGGCCCTAAGGAATAACCTCTGGCCAGTTCAGACAGGAGGAGCCTGGACAGACGCACGGCTGAGCGGCAGCGGAGCCACGTCAGGGGGGCGGGAGGTGGTGGGCGCCCGCTGCAGAGCCAAAACACCGCCCTGGCATCAGCAGCAACGCCTGCCTGGCAGGGAAAAGAGGGAAAAGCCCACGCAGCCTGCACCCCAACACAGGCACGGGCAGGCAGCTGCCAGAAAGGCCCGGTGACACAACCAGCACTGCCTTTCCTGCAGCCTCACGCTCCTCCGGCACCGCCCCGCGCATCGCGGACGGGCGGTGAACACACCGACAGGGAAACATTTCCAAACCTGTATTTTCACTCTAAGCCTCGAGCTCGAGGGGGGACAAAGGGCAGGGGGGGTATTCTTTGCACACATTCTGCGTTTTGGCCAAAACACATACATCTATTAGTGAATATTAGCTCACAGCTCCAGAGAGGAGAAAGGGGAAGGCCAAGGGAACAAGATGAAAAACCCTAGAAAGTACAGAGTTTACCAAATCCCCGCATCAGGACGAGAGCAAGCCATGCTCTCCTTTCTGGCAAGGCAAGTCAACTCTGAGCAGACAGTTTCCTCGTCAAAATAGGTGTTCTACCTCTGGAAGTACTTCCAGACCCAAATCACATCGAGGCCTGCCCTTCCAGGGGCCTCCAGAGTTGACCCATTGGCATCCACAGGCTGGCTGTTTTTCCAGGGACAGAAGGAATACGTGCAGAAGTTTGTGACGAAACAAACAGTTTGGTTTAGAGCAGCTACAGCCAGTCTCTCAAAACTGGCCAAAATAACTGCTACTTTCATCCACGGGTGGGATATGGAGGAATTTGCCCCCACCCCTCCACCAGCAGTTTTGTGTTTGTATTTAGATATAGATTGAGAGAATAATAAACAACAACAACAAAAAAATCTAAATTTTAGAAACATTTCTAAATCATTCTTATTCTCAAGTCTGCTCAACTGCTCCATTTAGAGGCAGGGCAGCTGTGGGGGCAGCGATGCCAGTGGGAGGAGGAACGTGCTCCAGGAAAGCCCAGACGAGCAGTTTCATCAGGGCATTCTCCAGGGAGAAACCTCTGGAGCCTGGGAGAACCAGCAGGTTCCATCCCACTCTCTGACTCAGAAGCTGCCAGTGGATCATCCCAGCCTCGCCAGCAGCTCCCTCAAGCTTCCCTGCAAGAATCCCAGTGCAGAAGGATCACCCATTTCCCAGGTTTTCTCACCCCCCACCATTTCCAGCAGCATTCAGCACCCGCTTTGCACAACAGTTGTTCCAGCAAATGGCTTTTGCAGAAAGTTTCTTTCATCTGGCGGCTGGAACATCTAAAGATCAAGTCCCTGTTGCCCAACGGTTTGGGCAATCCTTCCCAAAACATCACGTTCTTTTGTGCAACTGCCATCCGCGGTCTCCCCGACAAAAGCAAACACTGGGACTACCAGTAAAAAATAAAAAATAAAAATAAAAGGAGTCTGAGCAAGCAGCTCGAAAAGGAGCCCCTCAGGTGCCGGGAGGTGAAGCGGTGAAAGGAGGGCTGGGAGTCCCTGAGCAGAGCCCAAAGGAGGGGTTAAGGAGGGGGCCAGAGGGGCTTGCAACACAAACTGCAGCAGCTCTGACGCCCCAAGCAGGCACTCTTGGACTTGACCACTCTGCAGCTGCAAAATTGGCAACCTCTGGCCTACTTTGGGGCATGTTAGAGTCCAACTGTATTTACGCTGACAGAGACAAGCAAAGGTTGTGACGATTTATTGACGCAAGAGCTATTTTGTGCTCCATGCCAGAAATTAATCAGTGGAGGAGGAGGAATTCTCTTTAAGCGCTTTGGTGAGCTGCTAAAAACAACAGGCTGAGGTCTCCCATGGCAAACACCATCAAAAAGAGAGAGAAAGAAAAAAAAAAAATTAAAAGGGCAACTTTCACCCAGCAGCTTCTTTAGAAAGACTCAGGAATCAGGCAGTGCCTGAGCAGAACTGTCCTGCGTAACTTTCCTTGTGAGAAAGAAAATACATGAGAGGAATAAATCAGAGCTTTCCCAAACCTCTGTCAACACAACCTGGGGCTGTGTTTGTCCAGATCAACGGGTCTCAAGTATATTTGGGGGAGGTGGAGGTGGTGGTGGAGGTGGGATGACCCTGTGAGTTGGCTCTACCTGCTGCAATTCCGGACAAAAAGAAGGAAAGCAGAGGCAACAGTCCCGTCACCTCCTTGAAAGAGCTGCTGCACAGAGCTCCACTTTGAAGGCAAAAAATAAAAAGGAAAAGAATCCTTAATGCAGACTGAAGGAACAGCATCAGCCCTACCTGCCAAGAAGACATCACGATAAACCTGTCAAGAGTTACGAGCCTGCAGAACAGGCCTTGCACCTGCTGGAAAGGAAAAAAAAAAGGAAGGGAAAAAGCCATCTAATGCCAATCAGATTCTTGCTGCTGGCAGGGAAGAGATGCCAGAGCCCTTCTCCTGGGTTTGGTAAGCTGTGAGGATCACATGCTTCCCCCTGGCAGAGGTTCTGTGAGACCAGTGGCACCTTAGTTAGAATAAAGCGAGTTCTTGGAAGTTTCAGAGGTTTTTCCTGAAGTGACAGACGTGAAGGATTCAGTACTTGGATGGACTTGTGGAGTTTGGTGTATGGTCTTTTTACTGTTTTGGATGATTTTATGACCAGAGAAGGGATGGTTGGTCTAGTTCAGGCTTTTATGTCTTCCCACAGGAGCAGCTCAAGCATTTTGTAGATCAGGAGTGGAAAAAAAAGTTTAAAACTGTTTCTCTTTATAGGCAGCATAAAATAAAGGTCACAGTTAACAGAGGGGGTTAAGTCTGTTTGAGTAGAAAGTGCAAGTTTTGAACGCTGAAACAGAAGAGCAAAATATAATTCCCAATGGATTATTTTAACATCAGCAGGCTTTAAGGGTTTCCTGCCTGAAGAGTTGTCCGTTGATCAGAACTACTGAAGCCACCTTTTCCAGCAGCAGACAAAAAAACCACCTGCCCTCAGATCTCGGAGCAAATAACCCAGCCGAGGGAGCGCTCCCCATCTCCCAGCTGCCCCCAATTTGCCGGCTGGCTGCAGCCCCGCAGCCCCATTGATCTGGGGCTATTGATCACGGGCTGAAGCCTGGCGGCACAAAGGCACCACACAGGAGCTCAGGGACAGCAGCAGCTGGGGAAGGAGAAGTCCCAAGGCCCAGCACGGCGAGCACAGGGCCCACGGCCCTCGCCCCGCGCCTCTGATCCTGGTGGGGTCACACGGCCACAGCAGCGCCTTGGAGGGCACAAAGGGTACCTGAAGCCAAGGCTGGCAGCTCAGAGCTCCCACAGCAGACCTCGCCCCCATTACAGTCTGCCCCATAAAGCTATTTATGCCGTTTGGCAGCACAGCAGCTACAAACAACGTGAGTCCACAGATTCCGGGATAGTGAAAGGGTCAGGATTGATTTTTTTTTTTTTCCAAACAAGTGATTTCTTTGAATTCGACTGTAATTTCTCCAGCACCCTGATGCCAGCCTTGCCACAGAGCACAGGGGGTTTCCAGCAGTCCCCTCCACTGCAAGCAACTCTGCCTTGCCCATGGCTCCATGCCTCCGTGGCTGGAGGTTTCTCCTGGAGGAGAGGGTGGCACTGGCAAAATGTCACTTGTTCACGGGCAAGTCAACAAAGGAAGTTGTTTTTCAGTGCTGGGATTATTCAGCTCTTGGTACAACCAAAATGACGGGGGAAAAAAAACCAACAAAAAACAACAAAACAACTAACAAAAGTAAAATTCACTTTATCAGCCCCCCCACAAAAATCCACATCACACGCGACCAGAGGTTGAGAGGGTGTGCTAATGGCTGTTGGCACAATCCTGCCTGTCCTTCCCCCCTTCCCCAGGCATCCACAGGTGGCTGTGGTCAGGCTCCCGTCTCCCCAGGCTGACCTTGCCCAGCCATCCTGGCAGAACCTCCTCACGCCTGGCAATTCCAGCCTTCAAAACAAAGCTGATGTTGCTACATCAAAGTGCAGCAGGGCAGCTACAAACACTGATTAAGCCTGGCCTGCGGATTCCCTGGAAAAGCCCGGGTCAACAGGGTTCAAAGCAGGATCAGCAGTGCCCCACTGAACCCCAAACACACTCCAGGGCTCCCGAAAACTCCTGCAAGAACTGAGCTGAGAGAGGAGGATCTCAGAAAAGCCCCCCTGGGGTTATTCCTGCATGGAATTCAGCTTTCAATAGGGCTGAAATTTAATATCAGCCTCATCCTTCTGAGAGGCTAAAAATCTGCTCCCACACCTGAGCAAATCAGTCCATCAAGCCAAAGGGTGACAGCAATCCCCAGGGGCAACCCCAAGAGCTGCTGAGCATCTCAAAGCAAACCAGGGCACTGCAGGTAAAGCAGTGATTTTCCCAGGAACTGATGAAACAACAGGATTTTGGTTTTGGTTATGGAAACAAAAGCTTTAGAAGACCTGGTGATGTATTAATTTTAGCTTTCTTAAGGGAAGAATAAATTGTGTGCCCCATTTCCCTGTAGTTTGACCACCCCACCTGGCACCTCGAACCTTGCAGGTGTCAAGGCCTTTCTTGCTTAATGGCCTAAATAGAAATAATAAAATGAATAAATAAAGGGGAGGGAGGGGGAGGGAGGAAATTCCTGGTATATGGCAAGCTACGGGGAGAAAGGGACTTGCAAAGCCTTTCCTGAAGGATGGGAGAGTTACCAACTCCACAATTGTTCATTCTCCAGCCAGGCACCTGCTACTCCACATTCCCTCACTCCTGGCTATCCTCTGACTGTGAAGGCAGTTTCTACAGCTGTTAGGGGATGAAAAAAACATGCTAAAAACTACACTAAAATAAGAAACGTCATTGCAATTGTCTCTCCACTCTTCTTCCTGACCCAGCAGCACAGAATCAGAGAACCACAGAATCTCCAGAGCTGGAAGGGACCCACGGGGATCACTGATCCAGCTCCAGGCCCTGCACCCCACTACTCCCAGCCTGGGCATCCCTGGCAGCGCTGTCCAAACGCTCCTGGAGCTCCGGCAGCCTCGGGGCCGTGCCCATTCCCTGGGGAGCCTGGGCAGTGCCCAGCACCCTCTGGGGGAAGCACCTTTCCCTGCTCTCCAGCCTGATCCTGCCCTGGCACAGCTCCAGCCACTCCCTCGGGTCCTACATGGAAACATCTTCAAATAAAAATAAATCTCCAAAAGAGTTTGACCAAGAGCTCTCAGAAATAAAGCCCTGTTTTCCCTTTTGCAGCAAGGGTGAGCAGCACCTGCCAAGCACAAGTAGCCAGTCCTAGACTTAAAGGATGCAGAGTGCCCTGTCTGGCTGACATCCCTCTGGGAATAAGTGGATTTTCTGCCCCTGCTCTCAAATCACTTTCAGAATCAGCGGGGTGACTGAGACAGTCCTTTGCCATCAGCTCTGTCCCAGTTATGCACATCCAGGACACCCCAACAAGCCTCACTGCTGTGAGAGCCTGGCCCCAAAGGTGATAAGCTGAATAATTTAAAACAAACCCTGAGAAAACACTCCTTGTTAACTTAATTTGGGGAAGTATGGGCAAACAGGGGTTGACCAAAAGTGAGTAACAAAAATGTAGTAACACCTCGTAGAAAAAGGTTTGTCTCCTTTCCAAGTGAGACACAAGATCCCAAGGACTATCTCAACCATTATTACAGAATCTCCTGACTTTAAAAGTACGACCTTTTTATATATCCTTTTCCTACCCTGTACTTCATTCAAAATAATCCAGAGTTCTCTGCCTCTCATCACAAGTACCTGCTTCTCATCTTCGCACTGCAGGAAACATCACAGGCTAAAAAACTTACTTTAGAAACAGGCTTTTAAAGAATTCCTAAGTGTGAGAACTGCATTTAAAGAAAAAGCAGAAATGAGAGGAATGCACTTGGCAGGGACACTGACCTAGCAGGAACTTCAACTTGAACCCCAAGTTGAAGCACAAAACAATTCTTCTCTTTTGAGGGTACAGTAAAACCCTTGCACAGAAAGTCCCAGCTATTTGATGCTCCAGAAAGGAAAAACTTCACAGGTTTAGTGTGAGCAGACTGAAAACTTTCAAGGACCTCAGAATGACACTGTTCCTAGAGGAAATCCAGGACAGGCTCAGCTCCCACGTAGGTACGAAGAGGAAAGCAGCTGGAATAGGTGTTCTGTTGTGGGCTGGGGAAAGAAAAGGGAATGGAGGCATGGCCAGTTCCCATCTGCTGGAGTTCTCAGCTCTTCTAACTGAGTTTACTCCACAGACAACCCCGAAGGCCTCCCCAAAACTGGGGGACCAGACTGCTCAGGGGAACAGCCTCTGAATTCCCAGTCTAGAATAATCCAGTAAAAGCAGAGCACCAGACTGGTAAGGGGAAGCAGGGCTCCTTGGAAATGTTCCAGGCCAACCTGGGATAGTGGGAGGTGTCCCTGCCCATGGCAGGGGGTGGGATGGGATGGGCTTTAAGGCCCCTTCCCACCCACACCACTCCACGACTCTGTGATACACCACGTCCGGATGCTCTTCCACAGCCAATACCTGCCCTGGCCCTGCTGCAGGAGGGCTGGAATCTACCCCCACAGCCCCTGTGTTTATTTGAAATGATGCTCTTGCCCCCAGATAACTTCCCCCGACAGCCTCATTACTGCCAGAAAGTAGGTCAGTGTCATTTAAAGCCGGCTTGAAATGCATCTCCACAGAAACTTCTTAATCTTTAAAAAGAGAACGCATCAAATATTTATTGGGCGGTGCAAAACGCTGGGAGACGCTCACGGGGAGAGCTCTTCTGTGTGCTGCATGAAATGGCTTTCCATGCCTCACCGAGCCCTGGAGTAGGGGAGGAGAGTGGCTGGGTGCAGATAAAGCCCCGTACAAAAGTCCTTATCTGCCCAGCAAATCACAGTACGTGACTCCCTAACTCGTTCTCCCGGTGCCATGTGATCCTGGAGCTTTCTGCTTCCTCCAGGAGCTCCTCTCAGCCTTAATGATCCCTGCTGCAGATTTTCCCCTATCAGCCAGGCAGCTCATTCTTAAAACTTCAATATTCCTAATTATCGAACATTCAGCCCTGCAAAATGTAGCTGAAATTTGCATCTCTGCAAGAGTGGCTCTGAAGAAAGGATGGAGCATTTGCATTCAGACTGGTTAATTCCTGCAAGATAACATTTCATAAACAAAATGCTTCATTGAACATGGAGGTTTTCAGCTTTTACAAAGGAAAGTGAACTTTAAACAAATACAAATCAGTTGAGTGATTAACTTTAAGTGTTTTGGTTTTTTAAAACTAATCTTTATGTATAACTAGTATCAGCAGAACAATCTTTACTGATTAAAGAAGCGAACGACAGTGAAACTCAAGCCACTGAATATTAAGGAGGGAGGTAGAAGGAGACTGCAAGGAATCATTTAAGGTCAATAAGAGAGGGGAAAAAACCCAAAACACAAAAAAACCCCTATAAAAAAACCCCACACTACCCACAACGCAGTCAGCCTGGGTAAGGTGAGCACCACGGGTTACGTGAGGCAAGTTTAAATTGTGGCCAACGTTACCAGGCTAAGGAGTGAAACTAAACACGCTTTCCCCCGCCCCCCCAAGCTTTGTCATAATCCTAAATGTTATCTTAATTAGCCTAATTTTCTTAATTATACTTCACAGCAACTTGAGCCTTCACAGCACAATCCCAGCGCTTTTCTCCAGCTTTGCTCCAGCGCTGGAAGAGGCGGCGACTCCTCTGCCAGGAGCCAAAGGGCGCGTGACGCCTCCCAGCTCGGTCCTGACTGGATCTGCACAGCCTCCTGCTCCCATCACCGCGGGCAGAAGCCAGATCCAGCCCCTTTCCCCACCTCCAGCCAGCTGCAGGGAGCTGCTTGTTCCTCTGGACCACACCAGCATGGTGCCCGCGGCACGAGGGGCACCGGCAGCCCACCAGCTTCTCCTGCTCCGCGTGTGCACAGGAGCTGCTGGTCCCAAGCCCAGACTCAAGAAGGAGGCCGTGGGGAGAGCCCAGAAAACAAAGCTCGAGGTCTTTACCCTGTGTCCAGGGCTCACACTGATTTAGCCACTGGAAGTTTTCTCCCACCTGGGTATTCTTCTTCTCCAAAAGCTGTTTCTTGTTCCCTGAGGAATCTTACTCCAAACCACAACAAGAGAGGAGGCAGTGAGGGGGGAAGAAGCCACACTTTTCTTAGCCAACTTAAATCTCCTCCGAATTCTTTCACCTGAGGGCGAGAAGCCCTCAGTGCCCGACACTTCTCATACGAGCTTTGCAGAGTGAAATGAAAAATCAAAAAAGCACAGAAAGAAACCCAACCCAAACCACTTCCATTCATCTACGCCGCAACAACTTTATGGCACAGCTCCTAAAACATCCCATTAGTGCTGGGCTTGGAGAAGATTAGAGAAGAAAGCTTGAACCCACTGAAGCAAGGCTTAATAGGCTCTCGAGTTAAGCCAGAGCCTTCCCTTAAACAATGCCCATCATTAGGGATAATTACCTGTAGCTGTATAATCACCGTGGCTACGATAACTGACATGAGAAGTCCAGATGTCATCTTTGGCAAGGGTTGGGAAATGTTTCTGCTCCTCATTATGCAACTGACTCTTGAAAGAGAAACGAGCGACAGGAACACCGGGGGTGAAAAGCCACCACGGAACACGGCGGAGCTCCAGCCCAGCCCTTGGAAATACAACCAGAGTCAGAACCCAGCACTCAGGAAGGGCACACGGATGTCCAACACCATCCTGCCCAGCTGCTGCACCCCTGGGTTATGGTCAGACCGCCCTTCTCAGCACGATTCTAGACAGGGTTGTTGGGAAAACGAAGCTCAAACTGGTTTTTAGAGCTGAGCCGAAGCAGCAGACCCAGCAGAAAGAGGCAGGAGAAACAAGGGTTCGGCAATGAATTATAAAGGAAAGCCAGAAAAACCAGCAGCAGGCTTCCACTGAGTAACAGCCCAGCCAGGAAGGACATCAGCACTTCCCAAACCTCTGGAGAGCTGCTCCTCAAGGAGCCAAGCAATAGCCATGGTTGGGTTTGGACTGCAGGTGGATGTTTCAGGCGTCCCACCGCCACGGCGAGAGAAAAGCAGGCTGCCCCAGCTGCCCAGCCTCACTGCAGAGGCAGGAAAACACTGAAACAACAATTATCTGCTATCTGAAGAGCAGAGCTCCTGAAAAACACCGCTCTGCATTTGTGGCCCAGGTGAACTCATGCAAACACACTTCAGTTTCCCAGTTCCTCATAGTGCCAACAAGTCGCAAAACCTAAGGCTGCTACATTATGGAAGCAGAGACCACCTTTTTTTTCTTTTTGATAATTGTGATGATTTTAGAGACTTACAAACTCCTTTCAGCCGTGAGGAGAGGGTCGGATCTACCCCTGCTGCCGGTGAACTCCAGCACCCCTATTTATTGCAGGATTTCTTCCCCCACAAATAAGCAGTTCCTTAAATCTTAGGAGCTGTTCTCCGGCTTTTAGCACTTCAGCCTTACTTGTTAACCCAACCCTGATTAAACTGAAGTCACAGAGTAATCTCTCAGAGGCAGAGTTAAGTAAGTCCTTCCACGTGCCCCGTTGTTGTTGGATTATTTGCTTCCCAGCAGCCAGTTCTGTACCATAAACTCAAACAGCCCAAGCACCATTAAAATTCCTCTTACAAAGCTCTGCCTGTCACAAAAGTTGCCCCAAATTCCCCAAAAACAAATGTATGAGGCACCTTTAAGCTCAAAAGCAGGTAACCGAGTAGCTACAGAGCCTGCTGACAGACAGCAATGCACCATTTGGTAGTGATGAATCACGCCTCCAATTGCAAGACACATTAGGGGTAATCCCCCAGCCAGCACTGAGGTGGATCAATTGACTTTTGTTCCAGCAAAACTATTCCTTCCTATTAAAAAGTACTTTAAAAGTCAAAGGGTTTTCTTAAGTATCACTAAAGGCAGCAGCAGAACCATGCCCATTCCTGGGAGGTACACTGCACATCGTTAACGCTGATTTAACAAATTAAACATCTGGCTAATGACTCAGAAAATACCAACAATTTGCACTGATGCAACAATTAGAGAGCCGAATTTTAGCACGATTATAGAAACCTGACATGGTAAAGCTTCCCTGTTAACTCCTGGTAACAGCAACAGCGCTTTCCAGCCTCACACCAAAAGCAGCGAAGGCAGCGGGGCTGGATGATGCTCTCAGCACGGTAAAAGGCGTGTCCATGCAGCCAACTGTGCCTTGGGGTCGCTGCTGGGATCCCAAGCGGCCCTGCCCTTACCTGGATGGCTTTGGGAGCTCATTGCTGGCAATGTCTAGTCCTTGGGAGAAGGGATTCGAGACGGATCAGTTTCCGCGGGAGTAACAGCAGCTCGAAAGAGCTCCAGTGCTTCACCAATACATAGGAATGGGAAGGGGGGGTTAAATCATGGCCACCTTGTAAAATCCAGGGCACAGTGACATGCTGAGTTGTATGGGAAGTAATCCAAGAGGGTGGCAGAGTATCTTCCAATGGCTTTTAAAATGGGAACCTGCAATTAAAGAAAAAGATGTCTGCGTTAGCAAATTAAGATTAAGAACCATTTAAATTGTACATTATGTAACCTGTTTATCCCCTAGATTAAACTACAATGCTATTTTAGGCATTAAGGGTTGCAGAGAGAGTAATTTTCAGAGTTGTAAATGTTATTTTGATTAATAACCATAAAGATGCAGATTAATACTTAACATTATTTAGGAAAAAAAACAATAAAAAAAAAAACAACACTTTCCAACGACACATTCAAGTCTCAGAAACCCAAAATTCCATGTTAATTCTCATCCTCCAACAGCACCATATGAAGCCACTTCAGTCCAACAGCTTCCATATTTTAAAAGCCATATGTATGAGTGGTAACTGTACTTCACGCATCTGTTCCCCGAAGAAGTCTAAAGAAAAATTCCTCAGTGCCAAGAAGTGGTCTTGGAGCAGGAAGGAAAAAACCCACACAATCAATTCCACTCCCACTCTACCCAAGCCTCCAGCAGATTACTGAGGAGCAGCTCCATACTGCCCCAGGGGAAAAAAAATCCACCATTCCCAATTATTTTGAAGCTGTATATTAAAGGGAGGGAGAGAGAACAGAGGGGAAGTAACCCCCAGAGTCAGCAAGCCCTGACCCCTGCCCCCCAAAAACTGGAAGTGTAGAAGCAGTAGGTACCCTGGCTTGGAGAAAGCCCACCTGAGGCACCCACGCTGACCCAGCCAGCCACCCTTGCACCGAAACAACCCGCTCAAGCTCTGTTTTGGGTGGGGTCAGGGGCTTTTTGGCACTGTACCAAGTTACATCCAGTATTCCCCATCCTAGCAAGTGTTCCAGGCCAGGCTGGAGGGGCCTGGGAGCAACCTGGTCGAGTGGAAGGCGTCCCTGCCCGTGGCAGGGGGTGGAGTGGGATGGGCTTTGAGATCCCTTTCCACCCAAACCATTCTGGGATTCCTGGACATCCCTGTTTCACAGGCAGAGTATCTCAGGGATTCTGCTCCCAGCCAGCTGACCTAGCTTAAACCCAGCTGTGTCCTTCATGCAGAGCACCCCACAGCCACAGGTGATTTCCCTTCTTTGCACCATAAAACACCATCGAACCAGCAGCTCAGCCCTCCTGGGCACCAGGGGCACGGGGTGAGCTCCTCCTGCCTGGCCAGGCATCACCCAGCGCTGGGATGAGGTCACCCTGCTGTCAGCAGCCAGCTCCAACCCATCCCTACGGATCCAGCTGACTCTGCTCACCCCAAACTGCTCTGGCAGCAGATCCCAAAAGGAGTGGTGCCCTCCAGCAGCGCTGGGGCGGGGGACGGCTGCGATGGGAACTGTGATGGGAACTGCGATGGGAGCTGCTCCTGCCTTGCACAAGGAGCATCTGTCCACAGCAGGGCTGTGCCACAGTGTTTCAGGCAGTGCTGGCTGTTCCTGGAAGAGCTCTTAGCACGCTCGGGTTTGTGTGCTCCTTTCCAAGAAGCAAAACCAGGTCTGAGCCTTCCAGCACCAGCACAGTCGCTCAGGATGGGCTTTCTGAGGTCAGGGCAGGAAAGCGCCCCAGCAGGCAGTGCTGAACACAGTCCCTTCCTCGCTGTGCTTCATTAAAAGCCCTCTTTAATTGGCTGTTTCTCTGCAGCCCAAGTGTCTCAGCATCACCACTCTCCAAGTTCCTCTCTGCCCATCTTGCATTCTTAGAGACCTGGAACGCGTTCCACGGTACGCGTCAAATTCAAGAGAAAATCACTTAAATGTCATTTCTAACCCCTGCAGGTCTCTGCCATCCCAAATGTTCAAGATGTTCCAGTCCCATTAATGAGCACATCCTGCTAAACAGAGCTGGGTCAGCTTAGACCAGGCATTAGCAAGACACTAACATAATTTATTTCCATTAGAACCAGCAGGTACTGTTGTAGCATAAGCCATCTCAGCTGCAGACAAGAAGGATTTGGAGTGGAGTTACCAGATCCCCATGTCCTCATTTTCCCAGCACAAGAATGAAAATGTGAGCATGAACAGTGGGAAGTTTCCCAAAGGAAATGGACTCAATCAGTAGCACCAAATCCATTCAACAGCACCATTTAATGGTTTCATCTATTCCCACTGCTGCCCCATCCCTGGAAGTGTTCAAGGCCGGGGGCTTGGAGCACCCTGGGATAGTGGGAAATGTCCCTGCCCATGGCAGGAGATGGAATGAGATGGGTTTTAAGGTCCCTTCCAATCACTCTGTGATTCCACAATTCTCTCCAGGACACAGCAGTCACGTCCCAAGTGACCTCCTCCCAAACTCTAATTTTCAGGTAGCCCTTGCACTGACCTCAGTGCAGACCAAAGAGCCGCTGCCAGGCCTCCACCTGCAACAATTCCCGTGTACATGTGTCCTTTTGCCACTGTCTCAAGGAACACACTCCTTAAACTGAAAGGAGTGAAATGCTGCCTGTCCCTATGCCTCGGCTCTCTGGAGGTCTGGAGGGTTTTCCATTTTTTTTTGGAAAAAAAAAAAAAAAGAAGATTAAAAAGGAAAACAAACCCGAGTTTGTTTAACTTCTACTCCAGTGCCTCCCAGGACAAGGACAATCACCTCTGGCCTGAGGAACAGCGAGTGCACCCCAAGCATCATTCCAGAGGCACGTTCCCCTCCGGCACCGGCTCAGGGCCGCCTGCCCGCTGCCATCCCAGCGTGCAGGAGGAACCTCAGACCCCACTGCCTTGGCCAGACGGGTCTCAGCAAGGCTCAGCCCTGGGTTTTGGGGGGTCGGGGGCACATCAGGCTTTGCTGGGAGCAGAGCCAGGCACGGACGGCCGCTGCCACCGGAGCGCGCCGCGAGCCCCGGGATTACTGCTGGCTACGGGAATTGTCCTGGCAGACAGCACGCGGGGCCACGGTGGCCGTGCCAGGGCTGGCACTTGCCTGGGCACAGGGCAAAGGGAGGGCTCGGGGGAGCATCCACGGACATGGGGCACTGCCGAGCACAACTGCAGGCTCGAACAAGCAGGTGTGTAAAACATTATTGGATCAGGACTGGGATCATCAAGCCTCCTGCCTTGCAGGAGAATTTTCAGAGTCTGGTCACTGCTGGATTTTTAACAAACTCAGCAACAGGAGCACAAGGAACCACCTGTTTATTTCAGCCTGCTTCTGGCAGGGCACACCTGAGAGCGCAGGCTCCCTGAAACCACTGGGCTGCTGCAGCAGCAGCTGCATCCTCAGCACATCCCTGGAGCAGAGGGTGGCCGTGCTCTGAGCACGTTGGCACCTCCCTGTCCCCGCCCCAAGCGAGCCTCTACCTGCAGCCAGCACAGAGCAGGACCGAGGGGCTGCAGCCTCTGCCAAAGCGCCTCGTTTCTTACTGGTTTGGTGTCTCAGCAAACCACCAGCTCCTATCAGGCACCTTCCCTGGATGAAAAGTAATTCCAGCTCTCCTCTTACCCCCACAGAAAGCTTGGGTTTTTTCTCTTTTACATAAGAATCGTACAGTTCTGCCACAAGGATGGTGTGTTGACAGGAGGCCTGGAGCAGCTCTCCTACAAAGACAGGCTGAGAAAGCTGGGGCTGTTCAGCCTGGAGAAGAGAAGGCTGTGTGGAGACCTCAAAGCAACATTCCACTGCCTGAAGGGGCTATGAGGAAGCTGGAGAGGGACTCTGCACCAGGAACTGCAGTGAGGAGACAAGGAATAATGGGTTCAAACTGAAAAGAGTGGAAGTTTAGGTTATATATTAGGAACAAATGTTTTACTGTGAGGGTGGTGAGACACTGGCACAGGTTGCCCAAGAAGCTGTGGCTGCCCCATCCCTGGAAGTGTCCAAGGCCAGGCTGGATGGGGCTTGGAGCAACCTGGCTATAGGGGAAGAGGGGTGGAACAAGATGATCTTTAAGGTCCCTTCCAACCCCCCTCACGGTTCTGTGATTCTTTGGCAGTGCTAGTCACAAGCCCAGATGTGCAGAACCACTAATGACACTTACCACAGAACTTTATTTACACAGAGCTGCATTTTTCAGAGCTTTAATTGCTCTCCAGCCCAGATAAGAATCTTGGCCTGGGGCTGAGGTTTCGGGGCTGAGTCAGCCGGGCTGCTCCAGGACCAGGAGCCCTGATGCCCCGGCTCTCTCAGACACAGCAGCCAGGATCCCTCGGAGCCCTGGGTGACACGAAGCGATGCTAGAAGGGATGCTTCCCATCCTGGCACTCCTTTAGCAGCACTCCAGCACCGTGGCGCTTGCTCTCCAAAAGCCATGGAAACACCACCACCACCTTCCAGACGGCGTCAGCGCCGCTCCTCCTGCCTGCCACGGATTGATTACGGCGAGATCATTATTTTTTCCCCCAAAATTACCTTCCTCGCTGCACTCACAAGCAAACAGCCCCAAGCTCGATCCCACATGCTCCACGTAAGATGCCAGCATCACCCTGATGTTTCCTTGGATTCCTGCTCGTAGCAGGCAGCCTGCAGACAGCCCAGCGCTGCAGCACACACGTGCTCAGCACTCGCCGGCCTGAAGGGGGGCACAGCCTCTCTCAGAGCTTTATTGATTAACTCTCTCTTCTGACAACAGATCCTGCACTTCAACCGGAGCAGGGGAAAGCTGCCTTTGCTTTCCAGGGTTTGTTTATAAAATACTGCCAGCACAGGATCCATACATGAAAAGAAGAGGGAAGGAAGAGGCTTAGAGGTGCCTGAAAACAATTCACTGTGACCACAGGAAGATTTACTGCGTCTTTATTTAGAATGATGAAACGGCTTGGGCTGGAAGGGACCTCAAAGCCCATCTCATTCCAAACCCAGGCAGGGACACCTTCCACTAGGCCAGGCTGCTTTGTTTAGAGCAGAGCCAGGGTGGAACAGCCTCCCGAGCTGATCTCCCCTCCGGGGACCACATCTCCCAGCCACCACCTCGCAAGGTGACAAAAAGAGTGGCAGCCATCCCCAGGACCCCCACAGCCCTCTGACAGCATCCCCTGAGCTCCTGTCTCTGCAGCAGAATACAACTTTACTGGATCTGTCCCAGGAGAGCAGGTTTCACAAGCACTGCCCACTTCCACACGTGCTGCTTTTCCTGCAGTTTCAGCAATAACCAGACCTCTTCCAGGAAATACGTTTGCAAACCTCAAATATCATCAGACCCTCAAAGAGTTCGGAGTCTCTAAGCAGTTTTCTGTCTCTAAACACACACTGTGAGAGTAACAGGTGACACTGTAAAATCTACTATCAGCTTCACACTCAGCTGGGGCCAGAAGAGCCACCAGAATATCACAGAACAATGGAAAACAAAAATAGAGCAGCGAATTTGCTGCTGCGTTAGCCCAGTTCCTCCAAACCCACGCGGATTTTGTGCAGACCTGGACATTCCCCCTCCTTTGCCAAGTACACTGTATAAGAGCTTCAAAAGGGCAAGAAAAACACCACCAGAGGTGTGGCACAAATTCCTCATGCAGGTGATGATAAACCTGCGGCCCAGACAGAGGTGACTTAGAGATATCACAGTGATGCAGAGTCATGATTAATACAGACAAATCACTCATCGCTCTGCTTTCCATCTATTTCTTTCAGAGCTAGAAGTTTTTCCCCTGCTTTTGCTGGGTGAGAAGCTGGGTGGACACAGCAGGGAAGGCCAGGAAATCCATAGGACAAGTCACTGGCTCTCAGGCATGTTTGAGAAGTGTCACCTTCAGTGACAGCGCATATCCTGTTGTGAAATGCCTCCCTCTTGGATGCTGCTGGAGAACGTGGCAATCAAGTACTTTTAAAGACCTTGAAAAACCTTCAAGTCTCACCTGGACACCAACCTACAGTCACCAAACCAACCCAGCTCTGCTTTGTCCCACGCAGAAGTGACAGCCCCATCTCACCAAACACAAAGTTTGCTCTGCAAAGCTTTCTATATTGCACTGAAATCACGTATCAGATTCTTTACAGTTTCTACACCTGCACTCAGGAAGTAAAGGAAAATACTGGCAGATGGAAGTGCTGACACAAAACTAAGGAATCATCACAGAAGAGGGGCAGGGAGCACAAGCAGTGTGAGCACCGAAGCCTTCACCACAGTTAGAACTGTGTAAGTAACAATTAAACAGGAAACCCACCCTAATCCAGCTGTTACCAACAGCTCCTCTCCAGGGGAATACCAGGTACAAACATGCCCGGGTGAGGAGGATCCAGACTGACCAGTCCAGCCCTCTCTGCCAGGACATCCCATCTTTGCCAAACCCTGCAGCACCAGAACCAGGGGTGCCTGCCTTCAACATCAAAAGCTCAGCACGGTGATTCAAACGCACGAAGCACCTCAGAAACACAGCAAGGTTCAGCCAGCACTTCAAGGAATCAGCCCCCGGTGCATTTGTTTAGCAAATGCTGACATTTCCCTGCCAGCCATCACAAGAGACTCTCACATGACAGCCCAGAGCCGAGCAAACACGGTGCTTCCGCCTCCCCCTGAACCTTCCAGCACACACACACGGTGAAGAGTGACTGCTTGTGTCACTCTTGTGACCCCGTGCCAGGCTCTGTGTGGTGGAACAGTCACACACAAACTGCACCTCCAGCCATGTCCGTCCTCTGTGCTAAACCAAGGAGTAACCAGCACCTGCTGTGAACTCGCACAGCTCCCCCAGGAGCCGCGGTGCCTTCCTGGGCCATCCCCGGGAGCTGCTCTGGAGCGATCCCGCTGGTACCCCGGGCAGGCAGTGCTTCCCCTGCGCTGAAGGCACCGTCAGGCACGCAGAGGAACCCAAACGAGCAAGAGCCACGAAGGGCAGGACACTGTTAGCTGACTGTGAGCTGCTTCATCAGCGCAGAACTAACCCGCAGCTGTCTAAAGGCAGCAAACCTAGATGGAAATTATTAATCTCACTACGTGCAACAGAAATTCTCCATAAAAACAATTCAAGGCAAACGTCTTCTACAGGTTCCCATTCTTTTGCTTCTCACTGTCAAGTAACGCTCCGCAACTGATTTCCAGGGCACACAGGTTCCCTGAGTAAAGCTGCTTTTCCCAGGCTCTTGTCAGCTGTGTCTCAAAGCCAGGTGCTCACACTGATCTCTGGTGGCAGTCCTGTACTTCTGGAAATCCAAGCACTGAGACACCAGCCCAAACTGAAGATGTGGTATCTCAGCAGAAGTGAAGACACCCCACACCCATTTCCATGTTAAATTAACACAAAACTGACATTATTGAGCTTGCCCCTGGCAGTATTTTCCTCACTAAGTCTGAAACCGAGGAAATCCCTCATGGTACCTTGTACTTTTGCAAATCACCACCCTGACCAGCACTCAAGAGCTGCTCTGAAAACCGAAGGTGCCTCCACAGCCTAAAAAGAAAAATCTTCTGGTGGACACCCAAAACCCCGAAAGTTTTGTGCCCCTTCTCCTTCCTTGCTAGGAGTACAGGAGAGCATCCACACGATTTCTTCTTCCACAGATTTCCCAGCAGTACCACTGGTAGATCTCTCATCCATTTTTAGACCTCGACAAGTACTGATGTCGAAACCACTGCAGGTATCCCAGACACACAGAGAAGCAAAAACACTTTGGGAACAACCGAGTGCATGAGGAGGGAACCCAAATCCTCCCGTGCATCACCCAAGACTCTGAACAAAAGATCCCGAGCAAATCTGGAAATACCACCTCGTGCTCACTCTGTGGGAGCTCCGATTTAGAGTGGCCAACAGCTTGGAAATTATTTTTTTCAGAGTCAAGCAGGAAGAGCCGCAGATTCAGAAACACGGGCGACTGTTTGAAACCTGGGACTGTGCAAATCTGCAGGAATACAGAGCCCTCCTTGACTAGCAAGACTCTGGCAGAGGGTCTGAAAGAGCAGGATGCTTCTGAGCTCGATCCAGTTTCTCAGCAAGAGCAGCAAGAACAAGCAGTCTCACAGATGGATCCGCGTGGGAGGGAGAAAGGATAAAAGTCTGCCTCGGGAGCCTGTTCCAGCTGCTACCAGAGCCTTGCAGGAGTCGGCACAAATTGGGCAGAGCTACCTATAAAAATCTACTGCCTTGGCTTCTTCTGAAGCCCTCTTCTTTCCCGATTCCATGTTTTTCCTCCATCCTACTATTTCCACATTCGAAGGAGTCCAAATCAGATAGCTGAAAGTAGTGCCTGACAGAAGGCGAATGCAGACTGGGAGTTTATCCCGATTCTTCATTCCTGCCTTGCGGATCACCCTCGCTACCACACTCAGGAGCACAAAAATCAAAACTCCTTTTAAATGCTTGACTGAGAAGTCATTAAAAATGGAATACTGGAGGCCGGGTTGGAACCTGAACCAGTGAGGGGCAGCCCTGCCCATGGCAGGGGGGTGGGACTAGATGGTCTCTCAGGTCCCTTCCGACCCAAACCCTCCTGTAATTCCGTATTCTTTTTATCCAGAATCCCCCCAACGACATTTCCAGTGCCAGGAAGAGGTTGTGTGGCCAGCAGACGGGGAGCTCAGCTCACTGGCTGAAAGCAATTCTTGTTTTTCAGCTCCTCAGGTAGGCAAAGGCAGAGAGAAAAACATTTACCTTTTCTCTTCATGTACTTGAGCTGTTCCAGCCACATCTGAACTTCTTGTTCCTTCTGACAAAGAATCAGAATTACTGGTCACTAGCTGTGCCTAACCCATCTGGTCTCCCAGCATAAAATAGCTGAGTACATGTGTCATCAATCACTGTTAATTACTTCATTAACTTGGAAAACGAATATTGACTTTTTTTTAAAGAACAAACATTGTTTAAGGTCAGTCTAGTTCTTTTTTTTTTTTTTTTTTCTTTTAATTGAATGCTATCTGATTACCAAGAGAAAATGACTTAGTCTGAACACTCAAGCAACCCTGCCACATAACTGGTGCAGGAGACATTTCCCCAAATCCCTTTCTGGAAGGGCCGGTTTGATCCAGAAGCTTCGTGCTGCTCTCCAGAGCCCCGTGCTCACCACGATGCCGTTCCCACCTACTGCCCCCGTGGCTCTGGAAGTCCTGACCTTTGCCATGCTCTAGGAAAGAAACGTGCCCCAAGGTCTCCACAAACACGTTGCATCACTGTGGAGTGGACATTTAGCCCTCTGCTGCCGGCTGCAAAACAGTGACACAGAGAGATCACAGCTGTCTGTGCATTCTCATCTGCAGCAGATCTGCTGCCAGCACATAAAACCACTCAGGAGCCACACAGCGCAATGCCAACTTGCCCCTGGACTGTCCCCCTGCTTCAGAGGCTCACTGAGATCACCTCCTGGCCCCAGCATGAGCTCTCCTTCCTGCCAGGCAGAGGGGTCCCTCTCTGCACCTGCTCACAGAGCCTGGTCCAGCCACTCTCCCTGGAGGAGCCACTTGAACTCGATATTTATTACATTTCTTCATGCTCACTGAGCTTACTGGCTCACTCACTGTCCACCTCCAAGAAGCTATTTTGCTTGAGGGCATCCCCTGTCACTCCTGTCCCCCAGTATCCCCTAACTCTGCCCCCAAACCCAGGCCCTGCTTCCCAACCCGCCCTGCAGGAACATGTGCGGTTCACTCGAGCGCCCTCGACCTTGGCTGCTGCCCAGCTCCTCAGGCACAGCACACCCTCACCCACAAAAGCTCTGGGATCCCATCATGGGTTGCCAAGTTTACATTTCTGTGTGTTTCATTTCTCCTGTCTGGCACTGCATGCGAGTCACGATACCAAAACACTGCACTTCCCACAGCCACCCCATCGGCCAGACCCCGGCCCTGATGGACCACAATGGTTTGGGTTGGAAGGGACCTGAAAGAGCACCTCATTCCAGCCCCAACGCGTGGTGCCACTCTGCCACTTCTCCTTTTAAAGGGTCTACAGCCAGTAAAAATATCTTACAGCCAGTGGGTGCATTGTGCATTTGTGTACCTTACTCAAAGGAACTCCGCCTAAATCCAAATTTTACATACGACCATAAATAATGCACCAAGCAGAAAGCAAGAAATCACAACTTCACCTTTAAAGTGCAACGTAATTTGCTTTTATTTGTTGGGAAAACCTGTTCTCCTCTCACCAGCATCATGTGAAAAAGTCATGCTGACCTGTACCCACTCACAGGATCATCCCTCAGCACACACGGCAGTCGAGGCACCCTGCTCAGTCCCAGCTCCTCTGCCAAAGCTGCTGGGACTCCAAGCCCCAGACTGCTGAAAACTGAACAGGCAGGAATTCCCCCGGGAAGCTGAAATAAAAGAGATGGCTGTATATTCACAGGAGTTCCACGACTTCCAGTTCTAAATCACAAGTAACATTTTTGAGCCACATCCACAGCAAGAATAGAAAACCAAGTCAGTCACCACAAACCTCTAAGTCCCTCTGTTGTACCCCTCTGAACAGGGTTACATTTTTCATGACCAGCATCACCCTTTAATAAAATCTAGAATCTTCAGGCAAATATTTCAGTCTTAAAAACTGACAAGCAAGAAAAGCGAGGAAGGAACTACTCAGACTCCAGGGGGTTTCAGGTTGTTTATTATATATTTATGTTTTATAACACCACCAAAGCCAAAAAGGAACAAAACCCTTTAAAGAAGTAATTGCAGGTTACCCTGATAGACAATGCCAGCAAACTTTTGGGAGTTTCCTTTCCAGGTGCTGCTCCCAACACCACAGTGGTTCCTTAACTCAGTGAGAAGGAAGGGCTCCATTTACTTTAGGATTTACACCACATTTTATGCGGCCCATTCTGCCTGTTTGCACAACGTGAACACAGCAAGGCAAACTGGAACTGTCCTTTGAAATAAGAAAACTGGACTGCAAAGCCACACAAAACACTGGACACATTTCAAGGACTGACGCAGTACCTGCCACGGGGGCTTTTTAAGGTGTGTTTTACAGTACTGTTCATCGCCAGCTGGAAAGGGACTGCAGCTCTGTGTCCCCAAGGAAGCCTTAGAGCCCTAACTTAGGGTTTGAGTTGGGAGGGACCTCAAAGCCCATCCCATCCCATCCCAAGACACCTTCCACTGTCCCAGGCTGCACCAAGCCCCAGTGTCCAGCCTGGCCTGGGACACTGCCAGCA
>NW_008240023.1:433814-440179 GCF_000691975.1 Corvus brachyrhynchos | reverse complement strand
CCCCGGCCCTCTGGCACTGGGAAGCCATTCCCTGTGTCCTGTCCCTCCAGCCCTTGTCCCCAAGTCCCTCTGCAGCTCTCCTGGAGCCCCTTTAGGCCCTGCAAGGGGCTCTGAGGTCTTCCTGGAGCCTTCTCTTCTCTTCCCCAGCTCTCCCAGCCTGGATCCAGAGGGGCTCCAGCCCTTGGAGCATCTGTGTGCCTCCTCTGGACTCCCTCCAGCAGCTCCAGGTCCTTCTGCTTTGGCTCCAGGGCTGGGGCAGCTCTGCAGGGGGATGTCACCTGAGCAGGACAGAGGGGCAGAATCCCCCCTCCCTTGCTGGTCACACTTGTTTTGATGCAGCTCAGGATACGGGGTTTGGGATTTCTGGGCTGCAGAGCACTTTGCTCTTTGGGGTCATGTTGAGCTTCTCATCCACCAACACCTCCAAGCCCTTAATGGCTTTTCACACTACACAGCACAGACAGAATAGTCCTCCCTGCAACTCGCTCCCCTTTCAGGGTGGGAATGAAGCAAAGTAATTTACACCTGCTTTTGTCCCTCTTCAGCCTTTTAAAACATCAAAGCCCAATCTTGGGGGTCTTTTTTTCACTTTCCTGGCGCTTGGGATTTTGCACCTTTGCATGCTCCTAAATCTCCTCCCTTAACTTCTCGATAACAGCTCCAGCTTCCAGGAGGAATTGCCGGGCTTTCAAGAGAAGCTGCCATTAGTCACCAAAGCTCTGCTCTGCAGAATCCCCTCTCACCTGATGCCCTGCTGCTTGGGATACTCTGAAATAAACGAACAGGAAAGGATACAAGGTGAAAACAAAACAAATCCAAAGGCTTTGCATGTAAGCGTTAACCTGGATACATCTTGTACCTGACAGGAGCCTGTACTGAGGTGGGGGTTGGTCTTTTCTCCCTGGTAACAAGTGACGGGACAGGAGGAAACAGCCTCAGGCTGTGCCAGGGGAGGTTAACTTCGGATATTTAGAAAAAGTTCTGCATGGAGAGAGCTGTGAGTCCCTGGGCAGTGCTGGAGACCCCGTCCACGGAGGGATTCCAAAGCCGTGTGGAGGTGGCACCTGGGGACATGGGGGGAACGGTTGGATTTGATGATCTTAAAGAACTTCTCCAACCTAAACGATCCTGTGTTTCTGCGAACATAATGACGAACGAGTTACATTATGGCAGAGGGGGAAAAACATGGCCTGACAGCCAATGCCTGCAGCCACCTCCAGCCAGTGCAGCCCCTTCCTGAAGGAAACCACGCACAGCCACGGCACGCTCCGACAGACAGACACCTCCTCTGGATGTCAGGCGGCTGAAAATTGACATTTCAGCACCCGTTCTACATTCAAGCAAAGTGCGGGGCCACTGCAAAGCAAACGCGACTCCCATTACCTCAGAGCACTCGGCATGCCAAGCACACTCCAAGGCTGGGGCGGGGGGTGGGGGGGGAAGGAGATTGCAGGAATTTTTTTCCTGAAATGGAATGGAGAGATAAGATCGAGTGAAAAGGAGCAGAGGCTGCTGACATATCTAGACTCCCAGAAGCCAGTAAATGTGCAAATGGGCTGCCATTTCTGCCAGTAACACTCAGAACCAACTTTGATTCTGCTAAAATATATCGCATTAAACAAGGGAGATAAGCCCAGCACCGAATCCACACAGAGCAGCTCCCTTTGACCAAGACAGCTTTACTTCTCACTCCAGGGAATCTTGAACAAAGCTTTCTATTCTAAGAGTCTCCACGCTGACTATCACAGTGTTTATGAATAACTTTGGCCATTTACCTTTTCGTAGTCTGATTTGCAAGTACTACTAAAAACTCTCCACAAAGCCATAAACCGCCCTGGAAAAGCTGCATCCAGTACCAGCCGCAAATCCTTCCCCAAACCAGGAAAGGGCTTGTTGCCCTGAAGCCACAAGCAGCAAATTTCACACGAGATGTCAGAGAGGAGAAAATAAAGGGTGGATTGAATGTGCATCCCCGGAGACAGAGATTACAGAGCAAGAACTGAAGTTGATGTGACCTGATAGCAGATGATAAACTCAGGAGATGATAAAGGCATTCCCTGGACATCCATCTGTTGCCCCTGGGGTTTGGACAGACGCACTGGGCAGAAATACATATATATATATATATATCTAGAGAGAGAGAGAGAGAGAGAGAGAGATGAAAATATTAAATATAGACATGATTTGTTTTCATACATATGAAGTATATACGTGTGAAATAAACAGATGTATATTCAAGCACCGGAGGCAAAGAAAGCATTTCTTATTTTCACTCCATTTTATCTGCCTACCACCTCTGAATCAGCGAGATGAGCTCAAAGGCCAGTGCTGGCTACAGTCTGAGACACACACTTTGCACACTGCTAAGCAAGAGCAAAAGCAGCTCTCCCCCTGCCACAGCAGGGACTGAACTCGGCCTCCACAACTGACTCCATTCAGCAAGGCTGTTCCCTAGCAGAGGGAAAACAGTACAACCTGCACCCTCCTCGACAGCCCTTGGCCGCTCCTCTGAGATTCCAGCACGCAGGGAAGAGCATCGAGGACTTCAAGCAACCGCCAGCATCAAAAAATAAGCATGTAGCGAAGGTAGGGAGATGTAAAAAACAAAAACCAGACCTCTGGGGGCTGAATAAGCCTCCCACGTGCAGCACACTACAACAGGAGCGATCTCCCCAGCAATGCCAGGCGCTGCAGGGACATGAAAGCAGGCTCCAGCTCTCCAGAAGCAGGGAGGCCTCCGGGATTCCCAGGAGCAGGAACCCATCCCCAAACCTGTGGCAAACACAGCAGAGAGCAATCCAATGGGAGATGGCTGGGGAAGGCTCCCAGTGCTGCAGGAAGGTTCTGACAAAGCAGGTTTGCCAGCAGGGAGGAGAGACACAGACATGGACAGGGGCTGTGAGGGCCTGCTCCAGGAGAGAAGAGCCTCGGGAAGAGGGAATAACCCAGCCCAGGAAACACCTGCGCTCACCTGAGCTCAATCCCTGCTCCTTCCATCCCAGCCAGCCCCAGCACCGCCCTGGCAGGAGAACACCAGGAGCTGTCCCTGTGTGTGCCTCAGATCCACAGCCACACTTGCTGGCTGGCTCCAGCATATGCTCAGAATTCCCTTATCCCTGTTCCGAGGCTGCGATAATTCCCATTTTCGTTGCCAGTGCTAGGAAGGAGCCTCAGAGCTATATGCTGAGGCCCTGGAATTTAAATATACGATAACACTGTAAATAAAAGGAAACAAATTCCTTAAGGAAAACCTTTTCACATGCCAGATCAGTTCCCAATAGTAACTGCTCTGCTTTGACAAGAGATAAATATTTACAGTCTGAAACAGAGAACACCTTGTGTTGCAATACTGGAACGCAAACCTTGTCAGTCCTGGTATCCTAAAGAGAGGGTTTTGATATTTAAAAGAAAAAAATTAGACAGAAACCCCCAAGCTGAGCACTTAGAAGCACACACACGTTATTGTGCTCATTTACCCCACCAAAACAAAAACCTGAAGGTAGTCACACAGAGAAATTGTCAAACATGCTGAATCCAGAACAGATTTTCTCAAAAGGAGACCTCATCCCCCAGGGAATGTAGACAGTTTATAGCAAAAGTCTAAATTATTGCCAAGAATATGCTGCTTTTTTTTATTTATTTAAATATAGTCTAAGTTGCTCCTCTTAGACATTCCTCTAGCGAAAGCAGACACTGAAGATTTTTCTTACTGGAGCAAAAAGGCAGCAAGGAGGCTCAGATGTCCATATCCAACTCCTTGGACTGGGGCATCCCACACCGGGAATACCCTCGGCAGAGGGAAGAGGAAGCCCAGCAGCTAAAGCCTGAGCTATCTCAGAGCTTCCAGCAGCACTCCCAACCTCCAGGCCTGAGCAGCTCCTTCCAGCTAAGGAAAGAATGTGAAGAATGTCATTCATACTGGCACTTGGGAAGATCGAGGAATGGAGAGTGCACAGTGACTGGATATCCCTGTCCCGAGGAGGGTGGTAAGGAGATGCTCTCATTCCTGCACGGCTCAGGCTGCTGGGGTTTGCTGCCATTCCAGACCAGGTAGCCACCTCATTCAGCATGAGTGCTTTTTCCTGCTGCACTGCCTGCGCAGTCCAAACTCCCATTTCTACCAGGACCAGCACGAGGCCGGCCTGGCTGAGCTGTTAAACTCCAGGATCTCATATCTGAGGTGCAATTTTCCTCACCCAACTGCTGTTTGGGCTTTTATGGCCCGCTCCCTTTGAAGTGGGGCAGCCCGGCCGCCGGCGGGCCGATGGAAGAGTTCAATGTCTACCTGCCACTCTCAGTTCCCTTACTTCCTCCTCCCCTTCCCAGGGAATGACTACCCCGTGCAGAACTTTCCTGCCTCGGCCTGGCTGCTGCCAGGGCTGGTGTTGCTCCATGATCCCATCCCTGCAGTCAGCCAAGCCTTATGTTCCGTGCACAAGTTCTCCGTTTGCTCCCCTGCTTCCAGCATCCCTGCACAGCAGTTTATTTTTAGACCAGCATTTTTAGAGCAAAGCCCAGAAGCAGCACACTTTCGGTGCCAAACAGAATTCAGCTGTGATTCTAATGCTGTCAGCTGACAGGAGGACACTCGGGTTTGGTGGCCACAGAATATTGGTGCAGCTCCGTGGCTGCCACCCAGGGCCACTGCTGACCCCTGGGCTTTTCCTGCAGTGCTCTCCCAGCTGCACGCACCACGGGCCCTGGGTGGCCACAAGGCTCAGCCCAGCATTGCCACACCAGTCCCCTCTCCAGCAAAGGAACTGTTTTTGCCTGTGTGTGTGTGCAGCCCTCTGCACGGAGAAGGATCTGATCCCCCCTCTCTTCACACCGGCAGTGCCACGAACCAGGCAAGATTACAGAACCACTGAGGCTGGAAAAGACCTCCAAGGTCATCAACTCCAACCTCAGAGCACCGAGTGCCACATCCAGGTGTTTCTTGAACACCACCAGGGATGGTGACTCTGCCACTCCCTGGGCAGCTCCTTCCAATACCTGACAACTGCTTCAAGGAAGAAATTCCTCCTGATGTCCACCCTGAAAGTCCAGACAGAGAACTGTGCTGGCCCAGGAGAGCCCAGAGCTTCCCCCTTGGCTCCACGTGAACATTTATAATTTGGGGTCACCACTCACAGCCAGCTCAGGGCAAAGGGGAGATCCGTGCTGGCTTTACCAGGTGCTGGAACAAGCCCTTAACCACCAACATAGACAAGGAGAAGTGCCCCTATATACAAAGCGAGGCTCCTGCCCAGCTTTATCGTCATCTTTCTGGGGTCAGAGGTGGTTTTCAAGTTCTAAATACCAGTATTTGCCTTCTTTTTACTACAGCTTGTTGTTTTCGGTGCAATTATAGAATAACAGAATCAGCTCCACCAGGTACCACCACCACCTTTTCCTGTTGACACAACACAACCTAGTAGAGGCAACAGCAGCAGAGACACCCAGACACAGCAAGTGAGATGAACAAGATCGTGCAATCTGTGCAAATCCACCCAAAATCTGCAGGCATGGCTCAGAAAATTGCACAGTAAAAGTTTTTTCTACTCTCAACAGCTCACGGAATGTCCTTGTGAACAAGACTGCAGTGACAAGGCCATCTTCTCCGAGGTATAAAGCAGCCAGGGACAGAGCCACACTTTGCCCTGAAATCACATCAAGCCTTTTTGTCCACCGACCCAGAAGTCTCCAGCTTTCCTGCAGGTTGGATAATTTATAACATAAAAACTCAGATTACTTTTCCCTGTCACGAGCTGGTGGTTTTTGCAAAGCTTCAAGCAGGAGGTGTTTTTCCTAATGCTGAATATTTCATTCACTGTTATGATTAATCCCATCCTCGAAGGCTCCATCCGAGGCACAGGGAGCAGATGAGGCAGCAGGGATGAACAAGGGGATGAAGAAAAGCCTGACAACGAGAGGCAAACACAGCCCCCAAGGAAGCATTAGATACCTACCATGTACAATCAGAATAAATACTCCTTTCTAGTCCTCTCCCTCCTCCTTTGATCATGCTTCCAGGTCAATATCTTGTGAGAGGCAGTCCTGACTCAAACGTATCCCTTCAGCCCCCACCAGGATCTGACAGCAGGTATCAGTTGTGGAAATAAATAAGTAAAGAACATTTCCTCCCAACCAAAGCACTGCTGTTTGATTCAAATAGGAAATCTGTCTTGGGTAGGAGAAATGCACAACAGAATCCATATGGAGAGTCATTTATTCTGGGAGGTTCACATGCATCAAGTGGTGAGGAAGAACGGAGAGGCAAACGCAGATCACGGTAGCCAGTGCCTGTCCCAGCCCACTGGAAGGGCTGGTCACTCAGCAGGACATCCAACACCACATCCCAACACACCTGACTCTGTGTGGCCTCT
>NW_008240023.1:426811-433797 GCF_000691975.1 Corvus brachyrhynchos | reverse complement strand
AGCACACAGCAAGGACAAGACACCAAGTTTGAGCGTTCTCACCACCCAACACACCCGGGCCCTCGTTGCCCTGCTGAGTAAGAGCAGCAGCAGCCCTAAAACTGGAGAACTTGGATGATCCATGCAGCAATTCCCACCCACAGCAGGGCTCAGGAGCACAGGATCCAGGGGCTAGTTTGCTGACCAACAGCAGGAAGAGCAGGGTCGGACCAGGCTTTCTGCTTTGCACGGGGAGCAAAGAAGGGCTGAGCTTTGCAACAACCCAACAGAGATCCTGCTCACATTCACAGAATCATTAAGGTTGGAAAAGCCCTCTAGGACCATCGAGTCCAACCATTACCTCAGCCAGAGCTGTTTCTTTCCCTGCCCCTGAAGATGCCCCAGCAGCACAACCCACACTCAGACTGCGCCATCTCCCCGGGAAGGCAGCAGGAAACTGCACTTCACTGTGTTCTCGCCCTCTCCAGCTTTAGAAAAGCTGCCAGCCTTCATCCCCTCCAGCAAGACCTCCCCAAGAAACATGATCCAGTATCCTCTGAGTTATTCCAAAGCATTCTGCGCTGCCTTTTCCCCAAGCAGCCTGAAGAAATGAGCCAGGCCTGCCAGCAGGACGCACACCCCGCTGTGCCGCACAAGGCCGAGCTCCGTGTCACCGTCCTGGTGACCTTGGTCACGCCGTGACTTGGAGAGGTCTCCTCTCCTGACTCACCCACAGCACTAGGGGCAGTGATTTTATTTTATTGCAAGTCTCTGCTGCCTGGAGAAACGACTCTCTTCATTTGAACAAATGAGTTGCACATACGCAGAGCTGTAGAATATAACCCAGCCTGCAGGAAAGCTCAGTTTTACTCCCAAATTCTTCCTTCAGGACCCCTCCTGAGGGATAGTCTGCATACAGCTCTGCCCCTTCCAGTGCTCCCTGGGAACTCCATGATCTTTGCATCCCTATCTGTCTGCAGTTGGACCCACTGCATCCAAAGTGGGACCAGCAGCCCATCTCATCCCACCCCCTTCCAAACCAGTGTTCTCAAACACCTGCCCGCTGCCACCGTGTTCCTTCTCTCTTCTCCCTGCCCTGAGCTCCCAAGGCTAAAACTCACACACTGTTCCAGTTTGCAGAATCCTCGTTGCCATAAAGCTGTGAATAATGCCATTCTTCTTCACTTCTGTGCACGTTAGTTGAGCAGAGAAGCCAATCTCACCACTCCACGTGCACATGAATCTGCAGCAAAAGGCAGCCCAATTACTTTTGCTCTCCAGGAGAACCACCTGCGTTGAGGATTTCACCAGAATCCACAACGGACAGTAACAAGAACTAGATAACTGTAGCTCCCATGGGGGAAAAAAATGTAACTTCCTGGGAACAGCACACACCAGGATGAATTCCTTGCTTCAGGCTCACATTGAGGAGGACCCTTCCCTTGGAGATAAAGTTTTGTCCAGCAGAACCCCAGAACTAACCTGAGCATCATTTTCCCTGAGCAAAGGCAGCATAAGCTGTTGCAGCACATCAGGAAACTCCAGGCAGGAGAAGGAGGTGAAGTGACTGGTGAGAGCCCAGTTATGAGTAACCACTATTCCTCAAAGTGAAGGCAGCACCAATTCTACCAGCAAACCAACGCTCTCACGTGACAAATGGAAGCTCATTTTACACGGAACAAGACACAGTGTGCTAATGTTCACAGAATTTAACTGTAATTAAGTCTCGCTGACAGACACCTCATTAAAGCGCCACTTCTCCAGAAAAATTAATAAAGTGAATTATTTCCTATGTGTGAAATATCGGGGTTTTTCACTCTTCATGAAAGATACATGGAGTTCAGTTCAACTGGATGTCGGTGCTCCCCGGAATGAAGGAGTGACACGCTTAAAAAGACATTTAAAACAACACACTGCTGTGCTGCCAAAAGCCAGGCTGAGATGCTCAGCCTCTGCACGTTATTTTATCCTGTGATGGCAGAAAATAAAACCCTTAAAATACAATTCTGCACCCAGCAGATACAGACAGATAGATAGATAAATAGATAGATAATATAACTGGCTTGTTATTAGAAAACCAAACTAAATTAAGACAACCTAATCTTGGCCAAACTAAAAAGAAGATTCTCGTGACCCAAAGATCCAGTTTTCAAACTGCAGCTTTTTGGGGTTTAAATGCTTCTGATGTGAGGAACAAAGGTTCAGCCATTGGGGAGAAGGGCAGAGGGCCGAGTGTGCCCAGGCCCATGAGCCAACACACATTCCTCTGCACTGGGAGATGGCTCTTTGAAGCACATTTTAATCAAACTTCTCTGAGGTAATATCCAATATGAAAATGAACTACAAAAAATGAAGCTGATCAAGACATGCCCAGTACTGAATGCCATGAAAAAGGCCTGAATTTTCAGAGGGGAAGGCCAAGCTGTAATTCCTTGCAAAGGGAAAACCACGGAAGCTTTCCAAGAGATTTTTACAGTCTTTTTCTAATTGTTCCCTTTTTCAACATCATTATGCAACCTCCGTGTGCTTTCCTGCTTCTCTACCCCCCTTTATTTCACCCATTCTCCCCCCCCCAAACTTCTTCTAAATGCTGTGAGGCAGCTCCTTTAAGACAGCCAGAAATACAGTGCAGATTTTTCTCTCCTCCTCCTCCTCCTCTCAGTTTAAACTGCCCAAATCTTTCCGGTGAAGAAGCATTGCCCAAAATCTGCTCGCTATTCAAGCAGCCCTGGCAATGACAAGCAGCACTTCATGAATCATCTGTTATATATTGCCTTATCAACACGGTCCACTGCAGGAGAAAGTAAACCTGGCCCACTTTGGGGCTGTGCATAACACAATCAAAATGCAAGTGGCATTAATTACAGGAGGGCTCTGAGGAGTTCCCTCATCCAAGGATTCAATATAGGCTATATATACATATATAGTTTTATATATATATATATATATATATATATATATGAGGCAACGTAAATCGAACCAAAATGCTAACAGCCATTTCCTCCCCCACCACACACAGCTTTTACTTTAATATTTTAAAGGACTATTTACCCCTTTTACTGGTTTCCAATATTGTCACATTTCTAATTATTAAAGCAGACAGCTTTCATGTTTCTGCTGTTTGTCAGCTTCAGCTATTTGTGGCAAACACACATATTTTCATGGGGTTTTTTTTCCCCCCCAAGCCAGACTTCTAAGCTCAGCAAGTGAGGGGAACCTTGCACTGCTCTGTTTCCTTCCACTGCTCTGGAGCATTGGCATGCTGGGGAACCTGGAAGCAAAGGTACATGCAAGACAGAAGCTATCCATGAGGGAAGGGGGCTCAAAACTGAAAAGCAATTGTCCATTCAGCGGCAAGACACATCCCATCAGCTTCTCTGCCCAGTGAAACACAGCCTTACAAAAGCACAAACTCAAGGGATTCCAGCAGGACTCTGATAAAATCTAAACCCACGTACACTAGGTAGCAGGACTGAAAAGGATGACGGAAAAGCGATGGGGTAACTGGAAACAAGCTAAAGGTGAACTGGCAGAGCAAGAAAGTAGAATATGACACCGCTAAAGAAGCCAGCAAGAAGAATACTTGGCAAATATTTAACAAATGTCATTACCAGTGGCCCAATAACATCTTCAATTAATATTTCCTTGTGGTTTGGGACAAGCTCTGCCATTTGGAACAGGCAAGCAACAGATCCCACTGAGCAAATGAACTCCTCTGTGTGTACTCAACCTTGGGTACAAGACGAGGGAAATACAGTCCCGAGGGCTGGGGTTTGCATTTTTTATATATAAATACAACATACACAGTGCCAAGGAGCGCACAAACACTTCTTTAGCTGGAGGAGGACACCAAAGAAGTGCTTTAACCCCAAGATGAAGCTGGCACAGCTGGGCAGTGAGCACTCAGGTTCTCAAACCTTGAAGGGAGCATCACTTAACCCACACAGACCCAGGGTGACCTCGACAAAACGTGGGGACAATGGGTTCCAGTGACCTTACAGAGGTACAGCGTGGCACACCAGCATGGGAGGAACGCTGGAAGATGAAGGAAAACTGTCCTGAAATATTTGCTTCTATCCCATCTTACGTATTTAAGGGCAAGTTTTAGTCTCAACACTTCATCTGCAATGTGTTTGGTCTGCAGCTTCCCTGATTCCAAACCTGCAAATGAACCCTGAGGATAAGTTTCAGTCCCTGCACCAAGTTTCTGGATCACAGATACACCTTAAGCTGGCTTTAAAAGGTCTATTCCCTGGAAAGCACAAAGCATTTGAAAGAGAGATAAAGAGGGCAAACTCAGCTAAACCCACAGGCAGTTTTAACCTTTATTTTGAACAAGCCCTACTCCTCACCCCTGCAGTGCCAAAGGGGACTTAAGGCTGAAGACTCAACTCCAGCTTTTCAGCAAGCTATAAACAGGCAGCTCCTGTGCTTCCACCTCTGCCCCTGGGAGGAAGGAATCGTTCCCTGGGAGGGTGGGCAGGCCCTGGCACAGGGTGCCCAGAGCAGCTGGGGCTGCCCCTGGATCCCTGGCAGTGCCCAAGGCCAGGCTGGACATTGGGGCTTGGAGCAGCCTGGGACAGTGGGAGGTGTCCCTGCCCATGGCAGGAGGTGGCACTGGATGGGCTTTAAGGTCCCTCCCAACCCCAACTATTCCATGATTTTATGGCAGAAGGCTGGGAGAAAAACAGGCACTGACCATGGGGGCTGAAGTTACTCATGCTCAAGCTGCTGCTCTCGAGGAGGGGGCAAACCACAAGGCTGGCACATCACGGGCCGGTGCTGCAAGCAGAACAACCTCACCAGTTGGGCAAAGCCTCCACCCAAAACCATCCCTCAGCTAACACAGGTCCATGGGACCTGCAAACCTCCCCAGCCAGGTGCTCCAAGGCTCAGGAGGCAGGCTGGAGTTCAAGCCCCTGAAGATTTGGGCAAACACCTTGCTAGTTTAAAAAGTCCCTCATTCTTGTATTTACCTTTTCTTGTATTTACCTTTTCCTGCTGTTACTGCACTGTTGGTTTTTATCTTTCCTGCATTAATAGGACGTTACCTGTGAAACGTAAGCACAGCAGAGAGTTGCATCTTCACCAGCACAAAGATTATGCAAGAAACTACTTTTACTGGTTTTATCTACTCATACAATGGTTTGGGTGAAAAGGGACCTTAAAACCCATCTTGTTCCACCCCCCTGCCATGGGCAGGGACACCTTCCCCTATCCCAGGTTGCTCCAAGCCTTGTCCAACCTGGCCCTTTTCTATTTTCCTAGTGATTCACCATCAAAAGGCAAGCAAGAAAGTGAAACTAATTTCCACACTAAGGAGCTCACCTGCATCCCACAGCAGAATCTTGGTATCCTCCACCTGTTATCTCCTACCCTGGACACTCCCTGGGCTTCTCAAGAACTTGATAATTCACACCTGGTAGTGTTCCTCTACTTTAGGATAGTCTGTTTA
This sequence comes from Corvus brachyrhynchos, assembly GCF_000691975.1. Lineage (NCBI taxonomy): Eukaryota > Metazoa > Chordata > Aves > Passeriformes > Corvidae > Corvus > Corvus brachyrhynchos. The sequence continues at coordinate 428,363 of NW_008240023.1, read as the reverse complement.
GGAGATTTTAGGAGATGGCAGCACACAGACACAGACTGCCCAACAAACATCTCCTCCCAAGGGAATACAAGCCTCCATCCCGCTGAGCAAATGACCAATTCTTCTGGCCTTCTGAGCTGATTTTCAAAATGCTTTTTCTAATCCTTTCTAAAGCTAAGTCCTGAAGCAAAACAAACAAACAAACAAAAAAAAAACCCCCAGGGCGGCAAAGTTAAAATTTTGAAAATTTAAATGTATTTTTTCCCTAAGTTTAGACCAGCAAGAGCACAGCTTAATATCAACACCAGGAATCTGTCAGATGCACATGCTAAAACATGCCATCCAAGGACGAAGGGAAAAAGCAGAGAATCCTGGAAAGCTGCATCTTCCACATTTCACTTTATCCAGAAAATCTGCAGTCGCTAAAACTTACTCTTTCTAACTGGGTGGCATTTTACATTTCCAAATGTAATTGAGTGAGCGTGTTGCCATGGCGACAGCAGGGTTCTGCAATAACTTTGTTGCCTTGTAATTGCTGTATATTTGTATACAAGCAGCTGAGCTTTCTTTAATTCAATGCCCTCAACTCTTCCAGCGAGGCTGCGGAGCAGCGACGGCAGCTTTTTAGGCTGAGAACTCCGAACAGTGGTGCTGGAAACATCAGAAACGATTAAAACTCAGTGCTGCGACCGACCGCATTACACACACACACACACACAGAAAAAACCCCACCACGAAACCCTGCCAAGAACCAGATTATTATATAAACTTCAGAGCTCCTTAGCTTTTAAAAAATATTGCCGTTACAACAACAACAAGAAAAAAAAAAAGCACAATTCAGATAATTAACTCCAGGTAGCTTTGGCACCGAGCGAAGCACTTTGAGGGCAGGGAATAATGCAGCACGAGTCCCATTTATTGACAGGGCATAATGCCAGTAAATCAAAACGCGTTGGCCAGCGGATTATCCACTCGCTGTGGCTCCCAGGGCCAAAATAATGCTTGCTCCATCTCCCCGGCCTCAAATCAGCGCTATGAGGACAACGGGATGCAGCTGTGGGAAACGAGCACGGCACCGAGCTGCCTGGTGGGAAAGAAGTGGGGAAGACGGGAGAGAGCCAATGCCTCGCCGCACGCCCCATCCCAGGGTTTTACAAGGCATTTTCACACCCTGAATCCACCCACACCTTCCCGACACAGATCCCCACTCCTTGGGAGCGTTTTCAGAGCTGTAATCCAGCCTGGAATATGAGGCAAGGCTGGAAGATGAAATCCGCTCGTACGGGCGTTAGCGGTGACGAGCCTAATTTATGCAAATCTGCCAAAACAGCCTATTGACAGGCAAAAACCCCACCGAAGGCAGCACCTTCCACTACCGCGGAGTGGGCGCACAACACAATTACGCAAGTGCTTTGAGCGAAGGGCAGGTTCCCTTCCCCTCCAGACGCTGCCCAGCGCCGAGCTCTGACAGCGCCAAATTATTGTTATGTAAATCCATCTGCTCCGCGGGGCTGTCAGGGCGCCGGCCAACACCCCGCACACCGCATCTGGGGCGCGGGCAACATTTTGGGGG
>NW_008240023.1:420641-425332 GCF_000691975.1 Corvus brachyrhynchos | reverse complement strand
GGTGCCCGCCCCCCCCGGAGGGGTCTGCGACCCCACAGCAAATGCGGGCCATACCGTGTCGACGGTATTGCAGCCAAACGTGAAACTTCGGGTTTTTTTTTTCCCCCCCTCCGGTTTTCCGCAGCCGCGATGCCGCTCCCGAGTGGGCTGTTTTGTTTTATCCCTCAGGTGTCGTCCGCAACGGCAAACAGCTGAAGCGAGGGATAAAGGACAGAAAGGGCAGGGCACGGCTCAACGTCTTTGCCTGAATTGCCGAGAGGGAATAAATAAAGACAGATAAAAACAAAAAGGAGTTGTCCGGCGCGCTTCCCACTAGCCGTGTTTTCGCGGCGACCATCGAACATTGAATTGATTTTTCAGCCGTACGTGGAATTACCCCATCGAACTGACACACCTCGTCTCATAAAACTCGTATTTCGTTGTTTCACCTTCCATTCGCCCGCTGCCCAGAGCTCCCCGGGTCCTGCTCCGAGCATTCCCGATGAGGGGAAGCCCAAGTGTATCTGGGGGGACCTGTGGGACACAATCCGATGGGAACATCCCGCCTGGGATGCATTATCCCATTATCCCATTATCCCCAGAGCTGCATCCCTGGGAGCGTCCGAGGCCAGGCTGGACACTGGGGCTTGGAGCACCCTGGGATGATGGCAAGGAGACTTTCCTGCTAAGCTTCCAAGGAGTTTCTTCCCATCCTTGCCTAAGACAAGCTGAAACATGACATTCCTTATTCGCAGGCAGCCATCCCAGCACGCTTCTGGTGGGCTTGATTAATTGGCTCTGGCTAAATTGTTTTTAAAACTTCCAGATTTTCCTTAAAGCAAAAAAAAAAAAAAAAAAATGAACTCGTGTCGTTCAGCCATCTGGATTTACATAAATTCTGGGACCTGATGGGAATTGCTAACAACTTTGTCCCTCTCTCAAAATCTGCATATATGTGGTAGTGTATATACACCACTCCTCTTCTCTTTTACCTTTTTTGAGATATTTAGCGTTTAAATTTTCATTTGAAAGGGCTGCCCTTATAAAAATCCCTGGCATATTGAGCCAACCCTTAAAATTGCTTTTTTTTTCATGCAGTGAACAGGCTCCCCAGGGAATGGGCACGGCCCCAAGGCTGCCAGAGCTCCAGGAGCACTTGGACAGTGCTCTCAGGGATGCCCAGGGTGGGATTGGTGGGCTGTCTGTGCAGGGACAGGGGTTGGACAAGGATGATCCATCAATAATTTCTCCATGCCTGGCAGTGTCCAAGGCCAGGTTGGACACTGGGGCTTGGAGCAACCTGGAATAGTGGAAGGTGTCCCTGCCCGTGGCAGGGGGTGGACTCTGACAGTCCCGTCAGCAAAAACATCCCGTTAACTTCAGCTTTCCATCTTACTTTAATTTTAAGATAACAATTTATTCCCGCCAGCTTCCCACCATTACACTTTGACAGGTCTAGGCTCGAGCACACGAGCAGCATGGCTTGCCCTGGAGCAGGCCGGGAGTTTGGGGCTATTTTCCCTGGAATACACACCTGAGAGCACCACTGGCACTAAGAACGCCACTTCTGCCTAAAGCTGAAGCCCTTTCTGTTTCATTTTCAGCTTCTTTGGGCTCGTGGGCTTGTTTGTTGTTCTTTGGCTGGTGAGGTTTTGGGTTTCCTCGCGTGGTTGTTCTGCCCTCTTTATTCGGGGCCAGCTTGTGTGCTCGGAGGGATGGGGGAATATGTGTATAAATAACCTCCCAAATTATTTTTGAGTGTCAGGAGACCTGTGGGTGGAAGGGCTTCGGGGTTAGAAGGTTACCAAGGCAAGGTAGTATTTGTCACAGCAACAGCTCTGCTGCTGGAAGTTGGCATAGGACACGCCTGCAGCAGCCAGGTGAGCATCTGCCCTCCCTTGTGGTCCCCATTTCTGCTGCAGCTGGGGGGTGATTTGTCCCAAACCCTTTAAACATGGCTTACAACCAGTATTTTTGCCCCGGTGGTCACTGCAGGTTGTAGGTGTGCCCCACCTGTGTCCCCAGCCGAGCTGGGGGCTGTGGTGCAGAGCACTCTCCTGGCCACACCAGCTGCCTTCCCTCTCTGCACTGCTGGAGCAGTTTGGAAACAGGAAACGAGAGGAGCAAGCTGTGCCCTGAAAGTTGCCATGGAGTGTGAGTTTTACCTTCAGGTTTTGATTGATGCCGTACCTGTGGCTGTGGGTGTGAGTACATGTCTCTGTTAATACCCAGTCTAGGCTAACCTGTGCGTAATGGCAGAAAACTAAACCTTTGTCGTTGCTCGTGTGAATTAGACCTCAGAGATTCACGAGGGAAAGGCTCCTTGCTACAAGTTAAACCCAACATATTGGCTATAGCTGTATATAGTCTGTTTTTACTGTAATTGTAGCTGAAGAACTTACTCAGAAGCCAGTTGAAGCAGAAAATAAAAATCTAAAAAAAAATCCAACCCTGGCAGAGCTAATTCATAAAGATTTAAATAAAAAGCAATTACAGAACTTCCCGCCTACCTCCACCTCATCTTTAGCTGAACTCCTTGTTTGTCAGGAATGATTCCATTTTTTCTGTTCTCAAGCAGGAAACAGCCATCACAACACTCCAGCTAATTTCCCTCACTAGTCACAGGGAGCTGGTGAAAGTAAAATAGGGTGCTTCAGCTTTCCACTCCAATCCTGCCACTCCACAGCCTAAAAAAAAAGGAGGATAAAGTTAGGAAGAGAGCCAGCAGGAACTTCCTCTGGAGCCTAGACACCAAAGAAGTGCCGGTGCCACTTGGTTCTGTGGAGAAAGTCAAGCCTAGACACAATTTCCAGCCTGGTGATGGCTTCCTCTTCTTCCTCCTGATCATTCAAATGCCATCACTGACCTCCCTTGGTTTTCCTGCCCCACCCATCACCCTTCTGTGCTTAACCTCCCATTCCCTGTTCTCCATCTTTCCCACAGCACACTGCTTTACTCCTTTTTGGAGTAAAAACCCCATCAAGCCCCCCAAACTCACAACGCAGCTCTGATGGGACAGGCAGTGTTACATTTACATCGCCCCTCTCCTGTGTTCTGCCCCAACATACCTTTTGTTGTGGAGTTTTGTTCTGTTGTTACTGGGGGGTTTTTTTTAATCCTGGTGAATTTTGCTTCAGCTGGATCTCCTCCTCCTCTCCTTGCACAACTCTTTCAGAGATACACACCTCTTCCTTACCCTGCTGCAGCCCTGTGTGGCTCAGAGCGAGCTGTGAGGCAGAACGAGGGGGTTCTCCTCCACTCCCAGCCCCCCCACGCCTGTGTTTGGCTGCAGGAGCCGTTCCCCAGCTTGGCTGCACACCCGACACTTCATCAAGTCTGCAGCACTCAGGGCCTGAAGAGCTGGAATCCTGAAGCACTACGAGCCAGACTCTCAGAAACAAGTTCTTGCTGTTGTTTTGGGCAAAAGCAAGTCCCTGTCCCCCACTTGGGGGGAAAAAAAGAGCAAGTGAAGTTCAAAATGAAGGTCACAATGTAAAGTTTGCTTTCTTCTCCATATTTACACTTTACTTTTGCTGATGGAGATACACTGGGTTGTTATGGCGGTCATTTTGCAATGCGCTTTTAAAATAAAACTCCTTGCTGAAGTTTGTTTTTAATATTTTTCTGGATTTGTATAAACTTCCTATTTGTTTAGCAGCTATGCTCTCGACTGTGTTATGGAACATTCTGACTTGGAAGGGATCCACAAGGATTCCTACTGCAGAGAGAAAAATTATTCTGGGGCCATTACAAACCACTGCCCAAAAGTTCTTACCATGTCATCATCCCTCTAAATTACACTGAAGAATTAAGAGTATGACAGAAATCTCTTTTCCCCCCTCAACTGTTTTTTTGGTTCAGTCAATTTTAGTAGCACGCTTAAGGCTTAAATTTAGATAAAAAGCAGAAGTAAGTCTAAAATAAATATGGAATCTTTGTGAAGTCAAGGCTAGGGTAACTGTTGGATACACTTCGTTTATCAGTGCTCATTTTCTGATTCTTAACGGTAAAAACAAGGGAAATGGGTATCAATTTATTATATTTATTTTCATCCATGGCAGCTGCTGGGAGAATAATGTGGGGTGTGTCTCTCTGTAGTGGGAACCTTAGAGGAAATATGGATCCATTTTTCTATTCTGTCTCTTTCACCCAGGAAAAAAAAAAAAAGCAACCAAAAAAGACATCATCCAGGGTGAAAACCAATTAAAATCTACATAAGTGTAAGAAAAACGTGACCAAAAAAAAAAACAAGCTAGAAATGAAAATATTTGCAGCCTGGCCCCTGGGTGTTGGTTTTACATGAAGATACTGACTTGCAGCTGAATGACGAGTAGGATATTTTTCTACTGAAATATTGATAGTAGATTACACTAAACCACAAACTATCTCCAGAAAGCCCATCATTTCTAATCCTAATGGTGTTTTCTTTCCCTTGGCTGACTACTACATTCATGAGATGATGGCTTTATTCTATCTGGGGGAAAAACTTTTTACCATACAGCTAAATTAACTTGTCAAAAGACTTCAAACTTCGGAAGCTTTTACAGCTCGATTCAAAGCTATTATTCAAGATTGAATGAGAAGGCTGTGGACTGTAAAAGCTGGCAAAAAAAAAAAAAATTCAAAAAAAAAATTTCAGCAGCATTCAGGAGTTGAATGGAACGCTTACTTTTTGTTCAGGTTGTGTGTGTTTCATTGAGCTGTCTCGGAAG
>NW_008240023.1:397901-420625 GCF_000691975.1 Corvus brachyrhynchos | reverse complement strand
AGGCAAAATGCTTTTTTCTGCTGCTCTGGAAGCTGTGACCCAGTCCGTGCTCTTTCACACACACTTGGTTATATTTAGTTTGTGCCAACCTAAATAAGTGTCAACCAGCTCTCCAGAAATGCGGGGAGCACAAAGGAGAACGGCCAGCAGCTAAATTGAGGCAGAACGAGAACACAATTAGACTTATTTTTATCCTTTTCTTTTAAAATCAGATCACAGACTATCTTACACTCAGCTCCAGCTTTCTCATGCAAATAAAAATGCCTGGTTTCAAGGAGCAGCAACTTTTAGATTTTGCAGACGAGGAGCAGCTGGCAGAGCTTGTGCTTGGAGTCTTTCCTGTCTCGGGTCCAATCTACTTTGGGCCAAAGCTGGAATAAAAAGCCAAGCCGACAATGGCAGCCCCCAGAAGGGAGCCCAGGGCTCTCTGGGAGAGCGTGCAAGCACGGTCAGGATGTGGCAGGATGGGCTCCACAATGGCCAGCACAGGGAGCAGCCTGGATTCGGGGTGTTCCGGAGGCAGGGAGCGCTGGGCACGGGAGCAAGCCTTCGGTACAGCTTGTCACCAAGGCCTGCGGGTGGGGAGGTTCTGCCCTCCACCAGGGACCCACCACCCACTCTCCTATTCAGGAGCTGAATTAGAGTCCCTGCACTGTTTGTGGAGATGCCCAGGCCTTGCAGCGCGTTCAAGCTCAGAGCACGCAACCACGGAACGGGGGACCCAAGCCCGCCAAGATCCCTCTTCTGCCTGACAGGTTCCTCCTCCCGAGGGACCGTGGCCATGGTGGAGCAGGACAGTGTCCCTCCTGCTGCAGAGACGGAGCACTGAGCAGCGGGGTGGGCAGGGTGCACGAGAGGACAGAGCAGGCAGGATGTTAATGTGCTTAGCTGATACACAGAGGGTTGAGGAATGTTTGGGTTCTGGAGTATCAGCACAGAATCATGGAATGGTTTGGGTTGGAAGGGACCCTAAGGCTCAGCCAGTCCCACCCCCCTGCCATGGGGACACCTTCCACTGTCCCAGGCTGCTCCGAGCCCTGTCCAACCTGGCCTTGGGCACTGCCAGGGATCCAGGGCAGCCACAGCTGCTCTGGGCACCCTGTGCCAGGGCCTGCCCACCCTTATACTAAAGAATTTCCTTCTAAATCATCTTCCCATGATCTGAGCTTAGGTTTCGAGGGGGCCAGCAGCAGAGCACCAAGGTGGTTTAGAGCTCGGCACTCCAGAAGCCAAGCTCTGGAGAGCACTGAATTGCTGCCTTCGTGATAAGGTACCAAGATGACCTCACGGTTTTGAGCACTTGAGACTGAAGTTGCACTGATAGATGATGTGTGGGGACAGAATTGCACAGACCTTTCAATTTCCCAGTTTTTCTCCCCTCTGTTCTGTTGCTCTAAGGGCTGTTTAATCTCATTTCATGTGGGTCACAGCATTTCCTGAATACCAATATCTATTAAAAGGCACCTGTGCTTTGCATTTGGCAAAACCTCAGCCGATCTGTTTTCCCTTTCCTATGGCAAAACCAAAATTAGCCAGCTTTGGACTGGAATCCACTAGAAAGCACTAAAATACCTCAAATTTTCTCTGTCTGCTCATCAAGGAGCAAGGAGTTTTTTCCTAATGCAAGCTCCTTAAATGTGGTATCTTGAAAACTCACGTTCCTTACGAGCACCTTCACCGAGTTCTTAAAAAGCATCACAGTAGAGCAGGACGTGCCAGCAGAAGTGTCCGGAATAGCAGCAGTGGCATCGAAATCATGAGAGGAATGTCTGAAAAGCCATTGAAGGGTTGCACTCAGACCCTGTCAAGGAGCTGGGTGGGACTCTGGAATCCGGCCCTCATTTGCAGATACGTTGTTTAATAGAAATGTAAGAAGTGAGTGCTGGCCCACTACTGACAAAAATAAAGTTTAGAATGTATTGGGATGAGAGGTCAGGGGAGTCAAAACCTCTGCAGCCCTGGAAATGTCTGTGTGTGTGACTGTAAAACACGGGCAGAAAGGAGAGCTACTTCCCTCCTCCAGGATCACTAGGCAAGATCAGGTCTGCGAAAGACCAGGAGGTTCCACAAGGGAAAAAAGGAAGAAAAAAGGCAGACTTCCCATTCTGAAACACAGCAGATCACAGAAAACCCATGGAAGCCTGGACTAGATCCAAGGGGATGTGTGTGCATCGTTGCACTGGGATTGGTTTAGGATGTTCACACTATGATCCGAGGAGATGAGGCACATGGACCTTGATTCATCCTTATCAGGAGCCTCTTATCGGGTGGCCTGCTGCACATTAAAGACTCGGTTATCAGCAGAGCCTTTGTCTTGGATCGGGACGAGGGGCAGGAGGTGTTCTGCTCATACCCAGAGCCCAAGGAGCAGCGATCATGTGGTGGGAAGTGTAGTGCTCCAAAACTGGGATGTGCTTCTGTGGAACTGGGGAGACAGAAGGTCTTTTTTCCCTTGCTTTTTTCCCCTGCTTCTCTGGTCAAGAGAATCGTAAATCCCAAAATGGTTTGGGTTGGAAGAGACCTTAAAGCCCATCCAGTGCCACCCCCTGCCACGGGCAGGGACACCTCCCACTGTCCCAGGCTGCTCCAAGCCCCAGTGTCCAGCCTGGCCTTGGACACTGCCAGGGATCCAGGGGCAGCCCCAGCTGCTCTGGGCACCCTGTGCCAGGGCCTGCCCACCCTCCCAGGGAACAATTCCTTCCTCATGTCTAATCCAAACCTATCCTACTTCAGTGAAAGCCATTCCCTGTGTCCTGTCCCTCCATCTTTTGTCCAAAGTCCCTCTCCCGCTCTCTTGGAGCCCCTTTAGACACTAAAATGGGCTCTAAGCTCTCTCCAGAGCCTTCTTCCTTCTCCAAGGTGAACACTCCCAGCTTGTCTCCTGTCTTATCTCTGGCACAAGAACACTTTTTATCACCTTGCTTTCGGTAAACCCAGACAGCTCTTTCAGGGGAGTTTACTTGTTAAATTATCCACAGTGCTACAGATGCTCAGCTCTTTATTTTGGTCATATATTTCAAAGAACAGTTTCTCCAGCAAACAGTGCAACAGCTGTGGCTGATAAAACTCCTGGGTGCCATCATTATCCTTTTTCCTGATAGAGACTGTCACAGATTTACCATCGAGTTTTGGCTCGGATGCTGGTGCTCTGCAGCCAGCCAAAAATAAAATGGAGCTGGGTAGCCTTCACATGACAGAAGAAGGATTCCCAAGGTTGGAAAACTCATGGAACTGCAATTACCAGACCAGAGGAAGGAGCTGTGTCCAACACAGGTACCAGAATCTAGTTTGGATGTGGCAGGGATCTGCAGTGATACATTCCCCCATGCTTGGCCACAGGGATCTTGCCACAGGACTGAGGATTTTGGAAGGTGGACTCCTGTGCCAACATGAAAGAAGTTCTCTGCAGATCTCTTACATATTCCCAAGCTGAATTCCTAGAGCATCCATCAGTTTGGGGTGCCTCAGTTACTGACTGTCTACGAATCCATCTCTGAAGTCACACTCCAAAAACCTCTCCTGAGGTTTCTCCTACAAAGTCAGACCTGGAAACCTCTCCAAAGGCATCCTTAGTCTTCAGCATGCAGCTGTACGGAGCGTGAGGTCACACCCTTGGCAGGATACATACCTGCAGCTCTCGGAATCGTGTGACAGCCAGGTGAAGTGCTGGTTTCTGGGATGCACACACCTGAGCGCCCGGAACGGGCACCAGGCCACCAGGGAACACGGGAGCTTCGCAGCTTCCCCTCGCTGCCAGCCTGGATGGGATTCAAACCAGCAGAGAAACCATCCCTGCTCCTGAGGCATCCCATCTTCCGTGGGCTTTAATGAGCCAGCGGGACAGCCCCCGCTGCAGAACAGCAGCCTGACAGTTGGGTTTGAAGGAGCATTTTTGCTCTCCTGGACTTGAGCCCAAAGTCCCGCTTGGAGTAACTCACATTCACGTCAGCAGAACAGCCCCAGCCAAACACAAAGTTCTCTCTTTTTGTTTTTTTCTTCCCCTTTAATTAAACTGTTATTCTCTCAAATCAAATGCAAGCATTCTCCTCATTCCAAACTCAGAAAGATCACAGGTGAATGCTGCCAGTGAAATTAAAAACTGTCTTGAGACAGCTTTGCTTTAAGCAGAAAGTTTTTTTTTTTTTTTTTTTTTTTTTTTTTGGATACCTCTTCACCGAGCCAACGGTTGGAACTGAAGTGGGGCAGGTTTTTAGACTGTCAAGTGCAGAAGATGTTTTCTGTCTGCATTCCTCCTTCAGAAGAGATAAACCAAGCCTAGAGAAATGAGGATGCTGCAGCTCCTCGTGTCGTGGAGGGGTGATCATGCCCAAAACACCCCGCTTGCCACAGGTGTTCCCTTCGTTCCCAGGGCCACCAGGAGCTTTGCTGGCAAAAACAAACCCTCCCTGTCACTGCTGCTTTGCTCATACCAGGTAGTGGCATTTCCAATGTTACTCATGCCCAGAAATCCCAGCGCCAGAAGGGCCACACTTACACCCAGCCCGGCTGCCTTCAGGTCACAAAAGAATCATTTATGTTGTAAAAGACATTTGGGATTGCTGAGTCCAGCTGCCAACCCAGCACCACCACCACGTTCTCCACCAAACCACATCCACGCAGTTGCTGAACACTTCCAAGACTGGTGACTCCACCACTGCCTTGGGCAGCCTGTGCCAACTCTTTGCGACCCTTCCCATGAAGGAATATTCCCTTAAATCCAGTCTAAACCTCCCCTGGCACAACTTGGGGCCGTTCCCTCTCCTCCTGTCCCTGTTCCCTGGGAACAGAGCCCGACCCCCACCTGGCTGCCCCCTCCTGTCAGGGAGTTGCAGAACCCTCAGCTCCCACCAGCCCTTAAAAAACCTCTCGTTACAACCCTCAGCAATTTATTTCCAGCCTGCCTGGGTGTTTTGCAGCGAGTGGGGTACAGAAACCCTGGAGACTGACAGAAAACAACAGAGTTAAAAGAATGGAGTGGAATTACCCATCCCCTGCGCATTAACTGGCTTCAGATGGTACCAGCTTGCTGTTGTTTTTTCTGCCTCTCTGGCAGGGAGTGTTTTATTTGCTTAGTAAAGTTTTCACATGCAGTATGTTGTTGCTGTTTTGTTTTGTTTCTGAAATCCCTTACCTATATATTTATTACAGACAGATATTATACCCTGGCAGTAAAGGAATGCTGCAAAGTGCTAGTTAACTTCTCAGAGCTGCCTGAATAATTCCATAAATACGAGGGGACTGAAATGACAACAATAAAGGGATCTGTACTTTGAACAATAAATATGAACTGGAGCTCTGCTTTGGATTTGAGGCATGCTGCAGCTAATAGGTATTCAGCTTGTGTGGGCCACTGACATTTAAATAAACACATGTGCAGTCCAAGGGGGTTGGCTGCAGAGCCTCTTGTCAATTGAATCCAGCCCTGGGAACACTGAGAGAGTGGTTCAGGACTGCAGGAATTCCACGCTGGGCTCTAGCCCTCGGTGGGATCTCTCCTGAGACCATAAGATGTCCTCCATGGGGGAAAAATAAAAGATGGGGGGGGACACACAATGGGAATGAGGAGAGGGGGGTGGAAACCCCCCCCAAAATATGTGGCTTCAAAGAAATGCTGAAAATATTTATAAGAAAAATGCCTGGCGGGCTGCCTGCTGCAGGCTGAAGGAGAGCTCAGCTCCTCAAGCTGAGATAGCTCAGCAACCTTAACACCATTCCTCCTGCACTCCCTCTGGAAAAAATCACCTCTAAACAGGGCTGTTTCACGTGAATTTGCAGAGCCAGGCTGGAGTGTACTCTGAAAATCCATTCGTGCTGGGAGAGGAGCAGGAGGGATCCTGGGACAACACCTCCGTGCAGCTCCTGGGGCCTGCAGAGCCAGCTTTGGTTACGGTGGCACCAGCTTTCCTGCAAAGGTAGCCCTAAAATCAAGGATTGTTTGGCAGCATCAGACACACAGGGAGGGACAGGTGTACGTGGTGCTCGTCCTCTGCATCTCACACCAAAACATCTGAGAGACCTTGAAGTGTCTCCAGCACTTGTTTTGTGTGATTCCCGTAAACCTTAAGCATTCGTAGCCCACATATTCTCCCTCAGTATTGCAGAAAACACAATTTCACATCCAGGTGTCACCTTTTCCCTCACCAGGGCAAACGAGGGATGACCCAGGAACAAGGAGGCATCAGCTCTGGGGCTGTCAGCTGCAGAAGGAGGGAAGTGTCCAGTTTAAAAAATAAAATTAAATAAAACCAACAACAAAAACAAATTTAAAAAAAAGCCAAAAAAAAATCCAAAGAAGAATGAATTGAGCTACTTATCACTGAGTTCAACACTGAGGCTGTACAACAACATTACAGATAATTAGAAAACTGGGATGGAAGGAAACCATTCTTTTGGTAGCTGGAATCGTGGCTCCTGGGGAATCCTTTGTGGCCACCAATGCGTGCAGAATGGGGGCAATTTACTTGATACCATGTTTCTCAAAAGCTCCCTCACTGGGGGCACCTTGGAAATTAATCTCCCCTGGGATTAGAAGGTTCTCAGGTGAATTCCAAACCAGTAGGAAACAGAAAGGGACAGGTAGGAATAAATGGTGATTTTTCATGGCAGAGGGAATCCCAGTGGAATCCCTGAGCAGTTTGGGCTGTGGCATGTGCTGTTCTCAGAGCCTAAAGGATCAGGAAAAGGGGTATTGGAGCAATTTGCAGAAGAAAAAAAAATAATGACTTAAAGCAGCAGAAATTGGTGAGAATTAGAAAAAAACTGCAAAGGACTGTGGGACATGGCAATAAAAGAGAGTCCCAGGTGCAGGAACACAAAACCAGGCTGAGTTCACCTCAGCCCCTCCCTCAGTATTCCCAAAGAAAGAGAGAATCCAAAGCAACCCTCAGTTCACTCCCAAGCAGCGAGCAAAGGAATGGACAGAGCACAAGGAATTCACAGAATTATGGAATGGTTTGGGCTGGAAGGGACCCTAAAATCATCCGGTGCCACCCCCTGCTATGGGCAGGGACGCCTTCCACTGTCCCAGGCTGCTCCAAGCCCTGTCCAGCCTGGCTTTGGGCACTGGCAGGGATCCAGGGGCAGCCACAGCCTCCCCATCCTCCCAGGGAACAATTCCTTCCCAATATCCCATCCAACCCTGCCATTTAGGCATGGATGTAACTTCCAAGGCATGCTGCTAGGGTAGGGAAAAGGATTTTTTTTTTTTCCCCCATGACTTCCTTGCTGGAGGACAGTCAGGGAGAGAAACTTGTGTGTTAAATGGTCTGGGAGACGGATAAAACAAACAATAAAGTCACTGGAATCAATCACTTCTCATTGACAAAGTCATTTGTGCCTTGTAAAGGAAATTAAAGATGAAATAATTGAACTTGTAAGCAGTCACCCTAAGCTATTCCTCTTCCCAAATTTTACATTTAAAAAAGGAGGGCACACAGATGGACAGGGACACAGCCCTGGAGAATCAGCATCATCCCCATAAAGGGAGGTTTTGCCTCACCAAACCGTGGTGGTCCTGTCAAGGAGTCGACACCTGGATTAGTTGTTCTGGTTTTCCTGGATTTCCAAAAACATTTCCAGTCTTTTTCACTGGGGGCTCTGAGGTGCCTTGGGATCAGAGGTTTTGGTCCTTGCCCATGGCTCAAGGAAGAGGGGACCAAAACCAGAGTCCCTGGCTGCACAGGGACCTGAAGGGAGAGAGGGAGAGCTCGTGTCAGCGCTCGGAGATGCGCAGAGCAGAAAACCAGCAGAGCACCTTGCCAAGCCCACGGCTGGGAGAGTGCAGAAAGCACGTCTGGGAAAGCAGCTCTCGGGGGAAGAGGCCCAGATCTCACTGGAAGCTTGGAAAAACCTGCCCTGAAGTGCAAGGCTGAAACAGCTCCTCTCGTCTCAGGCTGGAGAGGTGCTCTGACAAGGCCATCACAGCCAGCACTGGAGGAACTTTTAGCAAAAGAGGGGTCCTGGGTTTGGGAGAAGCAGGCTCAGGGACTCCCTGGGGCTGAGCTCAGGGAGGCTCTGTCTCTGCTCCAGGAGTGGAACACAGAGCCCTGCCCAACCACCCCAGACCAGTCTCAGCCCAAAAGAGAGATTTTGCTAAAAAGCCTGTTCCAGAGGACAGGCACTGTTTAAAAACCTGTGTCTTTTTGGGGCATCACAGCTTCCTGGACCGAGATCAGACTCTCTCCCATTCGAGTATGAAGTTCCCACAGGGGCTGGATTATTTTCCTTCCATGTTTTACCACACAACGCAATTCCTTCACTTGTCTGCAATGACCAGAGAGCTGGAATTATCTCAGCTAGGGGAACACTTCCCTCAAGAACTGAAGAGAGCCAAATAGCCCCAGGAGATCGTTTGAGTCCTGTGAGAAGCTGCTCTAATACCTGCAATACATTTTGGTGATCTACCGCTGCGCCTTGGGCTCTGCTTAAGGAGCTGACTCCTCGTGTTGGGGAGCATTATGGAGATTTGTTTGCACTCAGCTGAGTTATTGCCAACCAGAAGGCTCTGCTAGCAATCACAGGACTGTATTTCTTGGTGATGGAAAGGTGATAGCATTGCACTAACACCAAAACCAAGCCCTTTTGCTCTGATGGGATGATTGCTGTTATCAGGGAGCCCTGTGATCCCTGCCCACAGGATGAGATGCTGCTCTACAAACCACAGGATCCCAGAAATTAGAAGTAAGGCTATCCACCCTTGAGAGAATCGCTCCTTTCTATCCTCAGCAAGATAGCAAGCCAAATTTAATTCAAATCAGAATTTCCTCACAGAGTGGCTGCAGCTGAGTGCCTGTGGGAATTCAGGAAATTACACTGGAAGGGAGAAGGGCTTGAGAATTTGGGGACAAGGAATCAAATCAATCCCTTGTATGGGACTGAGACAAAACCAAGGAGCTGCAAGACTTTAACTTGACAGGCTGGGAGAGCTGGGGGTGCTCACCTGGAGAAGGGAAGGATCCAGGGAGATTTTGCAGGGCCTGAAGGGGCTCCAAGAGAGCTGCAGAGGGCCTGGGGATGAGGGATGGAGAGACAGGACACAGGGAATGGCTTCCCACTGCCAGAGGGCAGGGCTGGATGGGATCTTGGGAAGGAATTGTTCCCTGGGAGGGAGGCCCTGGCACAGGGTGCCCCTGGATCCCTGGCAGTGCCCAAGGCCAGGTTGGAAAATAATCCACCCCTCAGAGCTACAGGAGCTCCAAGGCAGAGAAACCTCTTTAAAAGCCGAAAGCTACAGAGCAGCACTTCACTCCCAGTTAATTGATTTCCAGGTTGGTTTTGGTTTTGTTTTTTTGGTTTCTTTTAAGAGGGATTCTCCTGTGATCGGTTATTCCTTGACAGTTCCCCGCTTTCCGTAGGAAACCGGGCTCCTTCAGCGGTCCCAGCCGGCTCGGCTGAGAAACAGCCTTTCCCTCACAAGTTAACTATAGGAGAGGGCTGAGGGCTGCTCAGCTCCTTCCTCAGGCAGCCTGCACGGCAGCCTTGGCCACAGGAGTCCCCTGTGCGGCCAGCACCGCTCTGGAAGTCAGGAAGAACAGAGGGATAAATCAGGGGATTCACACGGCAGCGGTGTCCTCCCCGCTCAGCTGAGCTGTTTAACCCGTAGCCACCAGCCCTGGCTGTTCTTTACCAGAGCTTCTGGCCACAAATACTTGTGACCTCAAAAAAAGAAAACATAAATTTATTTCTAGATTGCCCAAACAGCAGAAAATAGACACAACCTGTGCGTGTCCCGATGGACCTGGACCTCCCTGCTAAGAATAAAGAGATGGATTTCCTAAGATCTAAGATTCAATTTACTGCTGAGAACTCCCTCCCCCCAAAAAATTAATTAAAACTGCAGCGAGATACACTGATATCTAAAAATATGGGGGGTGGGGGGGAAATCAGATTCAGGATTAGCATTTTGGTTTTAGCAGCTCGGCACTGAATCCGTAGATTGTTAAAACTGCCAGCAATTGATTCTTTTATTACCAGCTACCTGCTGAGAGCTGCCTGTGTTGATGTTTCACTGACAGCAGAACACTTCCTACCCTGTTATTACCTGAAACCACTTGGAAAAATAACACATCCAGCAGGCTGCCATGAAGACATCCTGGAGATGGGAGCTGCCATCGGCGATGCTGACATTTCAGGGTGTGTTTAGGACACCACGTGGGGTTAAACCATCTGTAATGGTTTAAAACAAGCTCGGTTGATCAGGTCCGTGGTAGCTGCAGCACCTTCCAGCAGGTAATGGTGGTTTTTGTAAATAGATGGTAGAAATGGGGCCTTTATGAACACCCAGATCACACAATGCTGCTGTCTTCCATCACGAAATGGTTGGGGTTGGAAGCAACCTTAAAATCCATCTCATTCCACGCCCCTGCCATGGGCAGGGACACCTTGCACTATCCCAGGCCGCTCCAAGCCCCGTCCAGCCTGGCCTTGGACACTGCCAGGGATGTTGCCACAGCCTCTTACTGGCACTTCTCAGCTGGTTATTCCAGCTGCAATCAAAACCCCCCTGCGACATCCCCAGGAAATTGTCACAGCCAAGCACACTTTGCTGTGAGCCCGATATAAACTCTCTCCATCTGACCAGCCGGGTTGCCTTCCCCAGTTCCAACAGCAGCCTTAAATAAACCCACTCTTCCACAGTGAGGACAGCAGCTGCTTCACAGGCAGCTAGAAATTTTGCTGTGGTTCTCAGGAGAGAAGGCAGGAGTCCCTGGAAAGACCAAGGGAAGCAGAAGCTGAACTGTGTTGAGAAGATGTCGGTGGCAGAGGGTTTCTCCCCGCTCTTTGTAGTGCCTCCAAAACACCCTGATGGTGTCAATTTTTCTCCTTTTGTTGCCCCCCCTGTCACAAACACCAATCCCTGCCTTCCCACCCAGCCCCTCGCCATCAGCAGAGATGAAACAAACATCTGGGCTGCCCCTGCCAAGGGCAGTGCCAAACCCACCGCTGCCCGCGCCCTGCCTCAGGGGCAGCATTGGCACAGCCAGCAACAGAGGGAGCTTGGCTTTTTGCGTGTCCGACCAACAGAACGGCTATTTAAAAATACCCTTGGCAAGGGGGTGGCAGAGAGGGCCTGAAAATACACATCAAAGTACCTAAAACCTGCAGGGACCCACCGAGACATCGGGGGAGAGGGTTTAGTGCTCCAGACAGCAAAGAAGGACACATTGTGAGAGCTGCATGGAAAGGAAAGCGCTGCCTTTTCAGAGGGCAGCCAGAAATGGAGTTTCATTTCAGGGAGTTTGGGTAGGTTTGGGGTCTGGATTTTCCTTTTGTGACCTTCTTTGTGGAAGGGGAGGCAGGCAAGTGCCAGGGTTGAGCCAGGGTGGGCTCGAGGATAAGCAGCTTGCCCAGCAGCAGAGGAAGTAGACACTGGGACCCTTCCCTCCTCTCTGCCCAACAGGCAGCCAGGAGTAGAAAAGCAGGGAGAAAGCAGGTAGGCATCCAGGGAAACCTCCTTGGGCTCCTTGTTGCCAAACTGAGCCCACAAAACATCTCCGTATCAGCACAAGAGGGTTCCTGCCCCAACCCCGTCAGAATCCCCATTTGCCTGAAGGGTTTCTCACGAGGTGATCCAGCAGAGGCTGTCTCCACAGGTCCCTGGAGGCATCCCAGCCCCAGATGGATCTTCAGGATGCCCTTCTCCCCAAGAGCACACCAGTTCTGGCTGTGAAAACACGCTGCGTTAGGTTAAAGGTTGGACTCGGTCCCGGGAGCCTTTTCCAACCTGAACCATTCTGTGGTTCTACAAAGAGCGGTCCATGAAGGTTCTGCTCCTCTTTTCCACACCTGTAAGTCCTGGGGGCTAAAGGACCAGAAGAAAAGAGCAGCAGAGAGAGCCCAGTTCCCCAGAATTGCCACAAAAGCTGCAGGAGGGTGTGAGCACGAAGTAGACACAGAAGTGGCTACAAGCAAGAGTGGGATGGAAAGCAGTATTTTCCAAAGGGAATGGGGCGGGATGCCATCGCCAGGGTTATACACCTGAGGCAGCCCATGTGGTGAGAATAGCCTGGGGTGGGCTGCAGGGGTGCTGGGCTTTACTGGGCCCATGGTGGGAAGGGGATTAGCAAGACAGAAACACTCAAAGATAACTCTGTGCAACAATTCCTTTGGAGCTGGGGGCTTTGGGGTAGAATTCCTGCAAACAGAGAAAGCCATGGACACCTAGAGGTGTCCCAGCTCTAGAGGAATGCCTCGAAATAGGGTGGGAGAACAAGGTAAAGAGCAGCCCTCAGGTTGAAGGGTCAGGGCACAGAGCGAGCCACGTGGATGTGGCGCTTGGGGACACGGATTAGTGGGGGACAATGTTCTTAGAGGGCTTTCCCAACCTTACTGATGCTGTGTGGAAGGAGGGCAGCGCCTCAGCTGGAGCCAGCACCGTGTTTTCAGTGCTGGAACTCCTGGGAAACAGGGCCCGACCTGAAGGTGTCCACGGAGTGCAGAGGAGATCCAGCCCCAGGTGCGCTGCCAGAGGGTTTGATCGAGGCCAAGGCTGGGAGCGCAGGAGCCCAGAGAATGTTTGTGGTTTGATGCAGGACAGGGAGAAGCCACCACTTACCTGGCAATAAGGGATAACAGAGCGCTGCATGTGGTCCCACGAGCTTCCCTGACAGCAACCACACGCAAACGAGCTGGAAACCGGCTCAAACACCGCAGGAAATGAGGAGCTGCGAGATCCAGCAGAGACACGAGCCTGGAGATGATGACTTTCCGTGCTCCACGCTGCCCGTTCCCACTCTGCTGAGGAACTGACTGGGGGACTACAGGCAGGGTCATCCCACACTCTCCCCTCTGTTTCCTCAGCAGAGCTCTTGGATCACCTGCCCATGATCCAAGGCTGATGGAGGATGATCCCACCATCCCTCCTTAGGCCCAGATCCCCGTGAACTTGAGGAGAGAAACAAGGACTGATGTCTTTCAAAGGGAAGTGCTGCCCTGTTGAACAGTGGATTGCATGATCTGAACCAGAAGCAAAAGATCTCCTCTCATCCCACTCCAGGCCCATAATTTTATAGGGCCAGCACCACAGGGAAGAGCTCGAGGTCGCACAGGGAAATCATGCACATGCAGGAAGGCAAGAGCAGGGCAGAAAAACAATTTAAAAGAAAAAAGAAAAAAGAAAAAAAGAAAAAAACCCAAGTGGCAGTGGTTAATTATTCAGTGTTTCAGCTACTTTCCCCTCAGAAAAGAGGAACTCCTGGGGCTGGAGAACACTCTAAGGAGCAGGCCTGATCCTCTCAGTGCCATGGGAAGCCTCTGGAGCCCAGCATCTGATTCCAGTTCATTTATTCAGCATGGAGGCTCCCAGGTGGGTCCCTGTCCCCTGTTCTGTTTCTGGGGCAGGCAGGAGGTGCACAAATCCTGGAGATCAGCATTCCCCACCTCCTGTCCCTCATATCAGTGGGACCATCACCTCCACCCTGTCCAGCCTAAGCACATCCATCTTTCACAGGCAGGATCGTGCACTTCCACTCCTCAAGGGCCCTGAGACTGGCTTCCCATTAAGGGAAGGGGAGCCCTCCAGTCTGGGATACGCTGCTGAGGACCATTGCACAGCCAAAAGATGAGTTATTGAACTCAGCCTCTCAGGCTGGCATCACCAGGAGCTGTGCAGCACGTGGAAGCCCCTTTCCCATCCTTCCAGCACCGGCTAGAAGCGGAGGAGAGCCACAAGCCACCCGCACCAGGCTGGCATGGCTTGGGGTCCGCTGCTCCAGAAAGAGCCTGGTGGCATGAGGGACACCAAAGCCACACTTGCAGCAGCCCCATGAGACAGAGAACCTGGGAAGGGATGGGGATGCTTTGGCACCCCTTGGCTGGAGGGAAAACAGCTCTGAAAACTGCGTGCCCGGAGCAGTTTTCCCTCTCTCCTCCACCCCCTTCTTTCTGGGAGCAGAGCTGGGTTTATTCATCCCCTCTCCATTGATGCTGGCGTGCGTCACCGGCTGCACGGGTGTGGGAGGTGCAAGCGTGCCTCAGTCAAATCCCAGCCTTTCAGCTTAATAACACCTCAGGGGCACAGAGAAAAACAGCAGGGGAAATAAATGATCCAACAATATCAGCTGAAAAGGAAGGGGGAGAAAAAAAAAAAACAACAAAAAACCCCACCCCAAAACCTCCGCAGCAGGAGGTGAAGGAAAAACAACGCCTGGAAAAAAAATACATCAATAAATAATTGAATCTCATTTTCTTTTGCACGAGGCAGATAAATCTCAGAATGGTTGGGGTTGGGAGGGAGCTGAAAGCTCATCCTGTTCTACCCCCTGCTACAGGCAGGGACACCTCCCACTGTCCCAGGCTGCTCCAAGCCCCAGTGTCCAGCCTGGCCTTGGACACTGCCAGGGATCCAGGGGCAGCCCCAGCTGCTCTGGGCACCCTGTGCCAGGGCCTGCCCACCCTCCCAGGGAAGGATTCCTTCCTAAAAAAGCGATTTGTTAAGGATAGATGGTTGATGGTAGGACCCTGGACCAGGGATGCTGAGCACAGGACAAGGGGATTGGGCTGCACCAGTCCTGGGGGAAGGTCAGTGCCACCTCACCCCACTCCACCAAACCCCAGAGAGCTGGGCAGGATGGCACTTAAACCAAACAAGCCACGTAGCCAGCACCGACCACGGGCACTGGGGCTTTGGGGAGCTCCTTTTAGGAGGAGGGTTGGACACCTGGGAAGAGGCTGAACCGAGAGCTGGGCAACATCAGCGTGGCAGCCCCCAGCCCTGGCAGCACCCACCCCCACAGGCACCTCCAAAGGCAGACTCTCTGCCCCAGGGAATCCTTAGGGTTGGAAACAACCTCCAAGGTCGTCAAGTCTGACTTCCAGCCAAGGACCACCATGCCCACTAAACTGCAGAGCACCACATCCACTCATTTTTGAGCACTTCCAAGGACGGTGACTCCACCAGCACTGCCCTGGGCAGCCTGCAGCACGCTTGCTCCCTGACTGTATCCCCTGGAGAGCTGACACACCAGCCCAGGCATGGGAATCAGGCAGACACGTATTATCCAGGTGAGGGTGAGAGGAGGCATTTTGTCTGCTCGGTGGTTCCAAGCAGCTCCAGCAGATCCCACGGATGTGATGATGGCTGCACTACTGCCAGGGACATCCCGCTGGGCTTGCAGAACCTGACACCTTCCCACTCCACAGTGGAACCAGCCATTCACCTCGTGGTGAACACCCCAAAAATGCAAGTGGCTTGCACCGCAGGAGAGGGAATACAGCGAGTGGAGGACAGCAGACATATCCCATGGGATGAGGGAGAGGATGCCGGCTCCCACACACACAGGATTCCTTTAGAGCCGGGTAACAGTGCCCATCCCCAGACAAGGAGTCTTACACCTGAGTGGCCTCAAGAGGAGCAGCACAGACCCACATCCCCAGCTGGGGAGGCAGGAAAGCTGGCAGGAGCCCATTCATCCCATTACAGTGAACTTTCCCAGGTATTCAGCCACAGGGAAAGCTGTGCTTCGAGAACAGCACTTAGCAGGGAAGCACAGACCTCATGGAGGTCACCAAACACCTCCACAGCACGACTCTGCTCGCTTTGCCACTGCCCTCAGCTCCCAGCAGCGCTGGCTCCGCAGCCTGGGCTCGTGGGTCGCTATCCCTGCTGCCACTGGGATGTTGTGGGCTGCCAAAACCACTCCAAAGCAGAGCCTGGGCAGCAAGCAGAGCCCGAGGCCGGCTCAGGGCTGCCGGGGTGCTGCCACCCCTCCCGTAGCCGTCCACGTGCCGCCGGGCGCTGGCTGCTCCGGCACAAGCCGCCCGTGCCGCGCGGCCCACGCTCCGGCAGGCAGATGATGTTTTTCTGAATGCATCCCCATCTATAATGAGACATTACTCACAAGCTGCAGAATAAAATAGAATAATAGCATCTCTCGGCGTTAGTCATGCTTTAAATGCGTACCTTTCAGAGCAGGAGGGGATTTGATAGGATAATCTTCCAAGAGACACGTAGGAAGCGTTCATTGAGGGACACGGGCCCGTTGGCAAATTACAGCTTGCTGCTCCTCGTGCTGCTGCGCTGAATGATGCTGTCAGGGGGGGACCAAACGTGGGGCAGGGGGGCCCACAAGCCCCTGGAGAGAGGTTTGGGGCAAGACAACAGGATCTGGGAGTTTTACCAGCTCCAGGTGCCGCAATTCTTTCGGCTCCCGCTGCCGGGCCGTGCCTGCCCACAGCCGCACAAGGGCTTTTTCTTCCCTTTGCCCTGCTCTCCGACTGCAGCATCCTCAGTGGATGTGTTCCCTACCCAAACAAACCCTGTGTGGCTGGAGGAGAACACGAGCTGCTGCAGAAGAATAAACTCGTTTTGCACACGTGGAACCAGGCCCCAAACCTCTTCGAGCAAGGAATGCTGCAGCCTCCCGCAGGCCCCGCGGCTGGGATGCCTTACCAGAAGGGGCCGGGAGCACTGCAGGGACACTGATTCGGCTGGGAGAACGCAGCTTTGTCCCAAAACCACTTCTCTCCCACATCTGTTTGGATGACCCCCTGGTAAAAGGCAGGAACCAGCTTACTGGGAAAGCCCAGCATGCTGAGGGCTGCCCTTCGGGGAGCCCAGCGAGACAAACTGGCTCAGCACCGGCACGGCTGCGCTCTGTTTGGGAAAGCTCATCGCAGGATCCCAGCGCTGCGACGAACAACTCATCCCTCGTTTCTTTACCCGCGTTTGAGGCACGCTAAAGGCTGCCAAGCAATCTTTCCTGGGTGCTTGAGGAGATGGAGAGGAAATTTGGTTCCCAGTCAGAGGCTCTTAACCAATTTCAGCCGCGGCGCAGCGCGAGAGAGGAGCGATTTCACACAGCGGTGCGGTGGCGTTCCTGCAGCCTCCTGCCGGCCCCAGAGAGGCAGCTGTGAGGGATGAACAAACACAGCACAGGGGCTGGGATAAGGCCCAAAGCCTCATGTCCTGCCCCAGGGAAGAGCCCCTGCACCCTGGCTAAGGGGGGTTTGTTCTTAGTGGCTGCCAGCCCCGGGTCAACGCGGTGGGGCCAGGACTGGTGGGGGTGTTCAGGCAGCTCTCACCCTTCAGAAAGGGTGAGAAAACACAGGCAGGCTCCAGGAAAGCAAAAACTCACCCTGTGCCCTTCCCCAGGGGCTTCTTGTATAAAAAAAACCCCAAAGAACAAAAGCACCAAAAAAACCCCAAAATAGGGTAGAAAAAAGCGAAAAGGGAAGGGAAGGAGTCACACAAGGATGTTGCAGTTCTCCCAGTGAGGACCAA
This sequence comes from Corvus brachyrhynchos, assembly GCF_000691975.1. Classification (NCBI taxonomy): domain Eukaryota; kingdom Metazoa; phylum Chordata; class Aves; order Passeriformes; family Corvidae; genus Corvus; species Corvus brachyrhynchos. The sequence continues at coordinate 403,407 of NW_008240023.1, read as the reverse complement.
TTCCTCGGTCACGGGTAAGATGTGAGCAAGCCTGCACACCTGTGGGGCAGGGGATGAGCTTTGGGGGCCTCCCAAAGCCCCAGAGGGGGATTAAAGCCACCCTGTCTTCACATGGTGGACCCATAAAAACACATGGTGCCCAACTCAGGTCCCTCCTGAGCCTCCAGTGGTGCCTCAAATCACCCCAAAGAAGCAAAAAGCTCCATTTTGCTATGGCAGCACTACACCTGTTACAACACCGGTGCAAAGATTTCGACCAGCAAAACCCAAAATACTCCCTCTCCTTTTCTTTTGCACCCAGATAGCAAATTAATTTGGAGGAGCAGCAGCTAATTGGTGCCACAGAGAATTTAACAGCAGCAACGATGACCCCTGCACACCTCCCTGGTCTCTGCAGGCACATCAGGCCCCGGTCCCTGCTGCAGGAAGCAGGTGGGAGAGCAACAACTTCCCCTTTAAAGTAAAGCAGGGTGAAAAGCAAAAAAATGGAAAGAGTACCCTGCACGTTTCCAAGCATGAGACTCCCATACAAATGGTCCCCGCAATGTTTAAACCATTTGGGCTCCTTCCTTATGCTGTTTCTAAGTTTGAAGAATGCCTGCTGGGGATGATTAATATTCCTCCTCCTACACTTACCCGTTACTCCTGACAGCAAAAATTAAAACAGGAGCTTCTCTTCATTCAACCCCAGCCCACAGGAACGTGGCTACACGGGGAGAAGCTGCTAATAAAAAAGGGGGAAGGTTTGTAAATCTGCTGCATTCGCGGGCGGGAGAGGTGTGGCTCTCATTCAGCATCCCTGGTGGATGAAAGTTCCCTCACCTCCTCCCGACGGGACGCTCGGCACGGGCGCCGCTCAGACGGCTTTCGGGGGCAAAGCAGCAGCAGGCAGCACCTCCATCCAGGTCCCTGGCACGGCAGGGATGCCCGCGGGATCACTCCAGCCTGGCTCGCACCAGTTGCTATGGGCACTGCTGCCTAGGAGCAGCCGGCAGCACAGGGAATAGAGAGGAGCCATCCCGGAGCCTCCCAAGCCCAGCTTCTCGTCATGCTGCACGTTCTGCCCTCAGCTCCGCTGCTCCTGCGCCTTCTGAGTCGCCTTTCACCAGTGAAGAAAGCCTCGTCCCCACCAAAGGCCCGCTCGGACAGGGGGAGAAGGGGGCACGGCAGCCGGCATCACCCACGGAGCAGCCCCACCCTCTGCACCCACCCCTGCGAGTGGCATCCCGTGGGATGCAGGACAGACATTCAGAGCTGGGCGTTTCCCCATGATCCTGGAACAGCTTGGGGCGGAGCAGGCCTTTAAAGTTGCCCTAGTCCAAGCCCCAGTGACACAGGAGGCTGACCTGGACTGCTGGACTGCACCTCAGTGACACTGGAGCAGCTTTGCCACCCTGGATCTGGTTTCAGAGGAGGTTGTTCTGCACGTGGGGCGGCCTTGACCCGGCACTACCACAAGAACCTCACGGGCTTCACCTCAAACGCGTTCAAAACCCATCAAAGACTCTCCAAGGTTGTCCAGCGTCCTAAAATTGAGCGTTACAGGTCCTCCCTGCCATGCTCAGATGTGTTCTGCTCATCACCTGCAGGCAGGGAACCCCAGGTCAAAGCCCTCAGCTCCCTACAAAAGTGTTTCCCCATCAACTTGGCCCGTTTTGGGGGGCAGGGATAGGGGTTTGCCTTTCCTCGGTCCTCCTTGCACGGAGGACTGGGGAAGTCAGTTTTCCCCCCATGCTTCACCATGTGGCTTGGCTGCAGCAGACCTCCAAAGAGCAGAGGACAGAGTTAACTCTGAGTCTGGAAAGCTTCAAGGGACATCGTGCAAGAGACACTTACACAACCCTAATGAGCCAGAGACGTCCTCAAGGAAAAAAAAACCTCCAAGAAACCATGTTAATTGCAGCCCTTTCCCTTCAATTAGCTTCCCTCCATTTAAAAGCAGGAACGAGAGATCAGAAATTCCAGGCAAGCCTGAGAAAACTGGTGTTCCACAGCAGCCTGAGCTTGGGATGCAAGCAGGACTCACCCACCAGCCTCTGCTGTGCTTCTCCACCCATTTTATTTTCCCCCAAGCACATTTTTAAGACCCTTGAAAGCCTCCGTGGTTGTACCACAAAGCATAACCTCCCTAGGGAGAAAGGGCAGGGCAAGATTCCTCATCAGGAGCGGTTCGATAGGACAAGGAGTAATGGGCTGCATGTGAAGGAGGGGAAATTGAGGTTAGAGATGGGGAAGGAATTGTTCCCTGGGAGGGTGGGCAGGCCCTGGCACAGGGTGCCCAGAGCAGCTGTGGCTGCCCCTGGATCCCTGGCAGTGCCCAAGGCCAGGCTGGACACTGGGGCTGGGAGCACCCTGGGATAATGGGAGGTGTCCCTGCCCTTGGCAGGGGGTGGAGTGGGATGGGCTTTGAGGTCCCTTCCAACCCCAGCCATTCCACGATTCCAAGCGCGGTGCCCCGGGAAGGAGGAGATTCCCCAGCCCGATCACCCCCGTGGCATTTGGACGCCCTCAGACTCCAGAGGTCTTTAACAAATCGAGTTAATCGGTGCCTCACACAGAGCACCTTCATGGGGCGGGCGCAGAGACAGCGAGGAACAACGGCGTTCCTCTTTAATGAGGATAAAGATCAAAATGAAGTCAATTAAGTCTGCCGCTGGTGACATTTGTCTGAGCGCATGAAAATCGGTATAAGCTGAGGCAAGACAGGTTGGTTTGAACTCCGTGGGCAGGATTATTTCTCTTTTTTCTTCCCCCCCCCTCCCCCCGCCCCCCCGCTCCTTTCAAAATTAGTTTTTCATGATGCATTTCGATTTTGTTTCCCTGCCTTGCTGGTAGGTTCAGGGGACATGTGGGACAGATTCCACTCGACAGTTTGTAAACAGCTGACGTGGGAGGGAGAGGGCACTCGAGTTATTGGAATTGTTTTCATTCAAAAAATTCTGTAAATTAATTCCTCCCCCAAGCGCCTGCTCTAAACAGCGCGGAGCCGCGTTCCTCCCCTCCGAGCGGCGCACGCAGACAGATGTGCCTTCTGTTCCCTCGCAAACATCAAGGCTGCCGCGCTCGCCGCGCAAATGTCAAGGTGCTAATTAGTTGTAGCAGGAGTCAGGCGAGGACAAGGCGCAGCGCGGCGAGAAGGAGCTTTCCAAGGCTCCTCCGAGCAGCCTCCGAGCCGGCGGCAGGGACAGGAGTGGGAATTGGGGCTGAGGGGCGCGGGATGCCCGAGGAGGAGCACCCACAGGCTCACGCACTGACGGACCTCTGTGAGCAGCGACAAGGGACGTGCATGTCCCGTCAGAGCCAGCACGACTCTGGTGATGATCCCTGTGTGTCCCTTCCCGCTCAGGATGTTCAGTGATTCCACATCAACCCGGCCCGCCCTGAGTTCATAATCTCCGTTCCTGCCCTAAACACCGGCCCCTTGTTCTCCACCTGGCACCAACAAATTGGATGTTTCCTCCTCTCCCTCAGGGGAGCCGGAGTTGCTACACCCATCACACTTCCATCGATACTTTCCCCTCCCCATTCCCCTCCTGCCGTTACCACACTGGAATATTTTAAGCCTCAGCACAGGGATGTCACTTAAGCCCTCTTTGTTCAGACGGTACCTGCTGACCACCTAATTATAGAGTGATTACCACGCGGTAATTACGCGGTAAGCACCGTTTCCGAGCGAGCGAACGCTGCTCTCTGCCTCCCCTTCCCCGGGGCAGCTCCTCCCAGCCCGGCCGCACGCAGTCCCTTGCCACAGCCCCTGGTTACCCCGCTGTTTAATTCACCTCTGGCGCTCCCCAAACTCCCGTCTGGGAAGCGAGCGACAGCGGAGGTGACACCAGGGAGGTGCCCGGCCGCAGAGCCACGGCCCCCCGGTACCAGCACCCGCCTGGTACCCCTGGGGAAGAACACCCAGCCACCGCCAGAGCACAGTCCCTTTCCTCCGGGCATCAGAGCCCTCCTTTCCCAGACCGGCGGCAGTGAGTAGTAATTAAATCTTATTTCTCGCTACTATTGCTTCCCCTGCCTCTGTGAGCAGCTGTCTCCCGGCTCTCTCGCGCGTTTGGAGCTTGCTGGAAGCATCCCTGGATTGCCCTTCCTGCTCTCCAGTTCCCAAGGACTCCCTTCTGCATTTCCCTGCAGGAAGCACAGAAAGCGCTGCCTCCTCCGCTGACTCATAATCCTCTCCTCAAACATACAGATTATTTAAACATAAGCGGGGATTTCATGCCGGGTTTCGGAATGCCGGGGGCTGGAGAGTATTAAAATCCACCATTTTATCCTCGGCACGCCCAGCCCCAACACCCAGAAGCAGAACCACGGTGCTGGGCACTGGAGGAACAACCCAGCCCAGAGATGGAGCCCAGCGCCTTCCCCTCAGTGGGAAAACACAGACATGGCAGCTCAGCCAGCTCCTAGAAGCAAACCCCAAATCCCTCGTGGCACTGGGCTGTAGGGTCGCCTCTCTGACACCAAAAACCCCCTGTAGCCTGCTGAGGTTGTACCGTGGTGGCCCAGGGCTGAGCTTGCTCTTTCCTCTCCTTGGCCTCCTGGAAGTCTCAAGAAAGCCACGTTTCAGCCACACCCGTCAGCAGGCAGCAGCACAGGGATCCAGAGTCCAGACCCCAAAGAAATGAGCTAATGGGAATGCAAAAAACGAAAGAAAAAGCACTGGGATATCCCCAGTTATAAGAGCCAGGCAGGCGCTGTCTGCCACCGAGCAGCAAACACTCCCCACTGCGCTCCCCAAACCTCACTCTCCCTGTGAGGCCCATCAGCCCATCTCCACCTCCCTCCCCAGCTGCTCCTGTCTTTCCCAGGAAGATATTCCCCTCCTACCATCCCAAAAACCCCAGCTGGGCTCCTTACCTGGCTCATGCAGCTCCAGCAGCCCTGCGGCCAACACAGCCCCCTGCGCTGCCACGCAGCACCTCCCCAAGGCCTCGCTGCAGCCCTGCCCTTCCTTTTAAACCTTTATTCAACAGTTTTTAATTGCCACTCGATTACAGCCTGGGTCAGTAATGAGGCACCTAATTAACCCCTTCCAGGCAGGAGCGAGGTGGGATGTGCTCACCCTCCTGCTTGGGGTGAGCACCCCAAGCCTGCAGTGCCTCCTCGCTGGTGGTGTCACAGCTGTCAGAGCCCGTGTGCCCCATGGCGTGGCACGATTTTAGAGTGAAAAGAAGGGAAAAGCATCGGGGAATCTGCAGCCAGGCCCTGCTGCTCTCTGTGGCCACCATCGCTCATCCCCGAGCTACTCTGCTCCAGCACCATCCTCTCCTTTCCCTGGGAATTTTCCCCGGGCAGGTCTTCCCACAACTAGGCGTGAAAAGCCTTGGTAAAAAGTCTCCTCCTCACATGTGCCCTCAGTCCCCCTTTATTCCGTTTCTGCCCTCCTTTGATTCCACCCATTAGCCCACCGCGGGGAAGCTGCATTCCTTCCCTGGGAGAGGGACGATGTTTATTGCTGACTCTGTGCTTGCCACCTCTATTTCCTCTGCTGCTGTTTCCT
>NW_008240023.1:384386-397885 GCF_000691975.1 Corvus brachyrhynchos | reverse complement strand
CCCCCGCAGCTTCAGTGGGTTTTTATCGTGATTCCACCGCTTCTCCACCGATCCCTGACTCCAAAAGTTGACGCCGTGCTCAAAGAAGCCACCCCCCCAGAGCATCCCTCCACCCCATCCCCTCACTTCTGGCACCACGGCACAGCAGCCATCCTCCAATATGGTCATTTTCACCCAGCTCCAAACCCAGCATCTTTATTAGCAGGTGCTAAATTGCTGCTCCAGCTGCTGAATGGTAACAATTAACTCAATTAACATCTAAACAGATGCAATTTTTGAGGAAACGAACAACATTAATAACAACCAAAAGGGGAAAAAGGCTGCAATTACAAATGTGGAAAGAACCCTGCGCGGCTACAGACAGGCGTGTGCCGTTCCCAGTGTCCCCTGGAGAGCTGTCAGAGCACGGCCCCCTCTCTCCCGGAGAGCTGGCAGGACGTGCGGCTCCGAACATCCATCCTTCCTGCCGCTGGATGTGCCAGGGATGCGGCACAGCCCGGCTCTGCGCGGAGCAGAGCCCCCCGAGCCCACCCGTGCTACCCCGGTGAAACCCGCTCTCTGCGCTGCTGCAGCTCGGTGACCTCTGTCTGCCTGGAGTGACCTCCTGCCTGAGCTCCGTGCAGGACACAGGGACATCTAATGGCAGGAGCACAACACTGCGAACGGTGCAGCTCAAAAACCGCGGCAGCAGCGAAAAAAAATGGGGTGAAAAACGCGGATTCCCAGCCTGAGCTGCGGCTGTGTCCTTGCCTGCCCCCAGGTCTTGGGAATGGTTGTGGTTGCTGCCCCAAACCGTCATGGAAAGGAAGATTTGTCTCTTCCAAAGTGCCTTTATTTTTATATCCACAGCCAATCCCTGCCAGCTCGAGTCTCCAAACTGCCCTCCTGGTGTGTTCTGGTTGTCATGGAGCAGCTTCCAGAGAATCATGGAATGGTTTGGGTGGGAAGGGACCTTAAAGATGACCCAGTCCTGCCCCTGCCACAGGCAGGGACACCATCCACTAGCCCCAGGCTGCTCCAAGCCCCAATGTCCAGCCTGGCCTTGGGCACTGCCAGGGATCCAGGGGCAGCCCCAGCTGCTCTGGGCACCCTGTGCCAGGGCCTGCCCACCCTCCCAGGGAACAATTCCTCCCCATTATCCCATCTAAATGACAACACTTTGGGCGCTGCTCTCAGGGCAGTGTGTCCTTCTTCAGGGAAGGACGTCCCAGTTTGGTCACCAGCCCCCAAAAAATTGCCCCCATGCCTCACTCCCCCTGTTGCTGCTGTTCGAGGACCCCTTTTCCCAGCCAGCTGTGCTCCCCACAAACAAGGGACAGAGGCCCTTCCCTGGGGCCCTCTGTGCCCCACAGACAAGGGGGTCAGCAGTGGGCAGAGCCCTAAGTGCAGCTCTCTGCTAGGTTTAATGCTCAGATTAAATTTTAAAGAGCATTTAATTGGCAATCACTCTGCTCTCTCCATTTATGCCCCCGGCACCTCCCTGGGCCGGTGCATTTCCAGGGGCTGAGGGGGAAGGAGAGGGTTTGCAAAGAAACTGGCTGGGTCTCCCCTCGAAGCCAAACCCTTCTGGGAGGGGAGGCTGGAGAAGTTCTGTGTTGATTTGTGAGGGATCTGCCCTGACTTTGTGGGATTCGGAGATCGATTGTTGACGTTTGCATCTCGTTCCAGATGTCGGCACGGGGGGAAGTCAAAACCCAGACTCGTGCTTTGCCCATTCATTTTCCTTGCACTCGGGAGGAAAATAAAATGTGCCGGGACAAGCAAGAACGTTCCCCTTTTTTTCCTGTTCCGGCCAATTCTCAAAATTCTGTAATTACCATTTAGGTCAGGGGTTTCTAAAGAAAGCAAACCCCAAATTCCCGTGAAAGGAAGGACTGGGGCGTTTCACTGTGTTTGCCAATAAGGCAGGATTTCATCCCAATAATAACTCCCCAGGACAAGGCTCCACTTTGGCTAAACAGCAAGTGACTTGGCTGAAAAATTTGGGGTTAGTGATAAGCAAACAAGCTCGATGGGGTTATTTCCCTATCCCCAGTTCATCCCTGTCCTTATTTCGGTGTAAATAGGATCTCTGGAGCAATGCCCTGGGTCCTGTAGCCCACATCACGGCCAGTTGTTGACAAATCCAACCCACTGCTCGCTGCCATCCCCTCGTTTAAGTTTTAATTCCCTGTAATTAAGAGGTCTACTGGAAACAAGGCAAACCCAGGATTTATCCTGGAGGAGGCAGCTGAAGGAGACTCAAGACCTTTCCCGGCGCAAATGGGAGCATCAGTCTCCATTTAATCTTTATTTAGTCTCCCATTCAGCTTAAGTGTTACGGACTGGGCTGGCTGTTTTCCAGGCACACAAAGCCCTGGGCTCCTGCTGCCACATCCCGGGATCTTCAGCAGCATCCCGGGACCGAGGGATGCTCTGCAGCTTTTCAGGCAGCACGCAGACAAAACCATGTCTTGGCGCCTGTGCTCCAGGTGCTTTTGGGATTTTTCCCCCACGGGCAGTGGGCAGTGATACCTGTGCAGTTATTGATCACCAGGCAAGGTTTGGGAACGGTCTTTTGGGCCACGGGTCCATCCTAATTTCCCTCTGGATGGGGGAGCTGGAGCCTTACACCAAGATTTCCCAGGGCAGGCATCAGCCTCCGCCCCGGGCTGGCAAACCCCAGCCCTGCCCAATTCCCCTCCCACTGGAATATTGACTAATGCTGAGCTGCAGAACCCTGCAAGGTAAGAAATGCTGCTTGGTGGGGGCTGGAAAAACCCAGGAAACATTGGGATTTTGGTTTTCCAGAGGACAGAAACAGAAGCAGGTGCCTGAGGGGGTCTCCCTGCTGGCCCTACAGGCAGGAGGAGCAGCAGCATCCCTGGCTTTGCCTGGACACGGTGCAGGAGTACACCCCTGTGCTATCCCAGGCTCAGTCATCCTGCTGGGAAAAAAATAAATAAATAAATAAATAAATGGGATTAAGGAGGGAAGAGTTTTTGGCTGGATAACCCATTGCACGTCGCTGGCTGGGTGCGGAGCTCCCCTAAAGCCTCTGTGCCACGTCTCAGCAGCCTGTGCTGGCCTGAAATCCCAAATGCCACCACACTGCGTGTGCCAGAGGGGCACCAGGCCACTCCCGAGCCTGCCCCTCACGGGCGAGGGACCAGGGCCTTCCGTGACAGGGGGACAGCGCCTGGCCCCCCCTTCCAAGCTGCTTTGGGCCGGATGTGCCAGGTGCCTCAGTGTCCCCCAGCACGTCCTGCTGCAGAGGGGCTCGGGGGGACAGCGGGGAGCCAGCAGGCACAGAACCAGCTGCCACAATTTTTGGGGTTTTCGGGGCTCTCTGGCCATGAAGGAGCCTTGCAAGTAGGGCAGGGCCTGGGCAGTCTCTCGCTGGTGTGTGCCTGCTCCTTAACGAGGTTTGTTCCCATCTCTGCTCCTGGGAATTGTGTGCAGGGTCTGGGTAAAACAACCCCGTCCCTCAGCAGGGAGTCTCCAGCACCGGGGTCTGCACAAACACCCTGGCAGAACTCCGGTGCTTTTTCCAGCAATCGTGGAAGTTGTGCAGGATGGGAGCCAACTCCCATCTCTTTTAGCATCCACTTATTCCCCACGCCAAAGCTTTTTGGAAACCCTTAACTGGTAGCTTTGAAGCATTTGGAAAAAAATTGGTTTCCCTTCTTCATTGATGTACTGTCTCTTTTTTCTGCCAAAACCCACAATTTTTTTTGCCAAAATAAAGACCCACTAGTGTGTGAAAGCAGAGCTCATCCCCCAGGGAGGGCAGAGCTAGCAAGTAAGAGCTGACAGAAATAGAAAAGCTTCCAGGAAATAATATCTTCAGTGCTGTTTTATCTGCTCCATCATCCTGCAGTCAGGAGAGATTTTACCAGGGTCCAGATGAGCCCAATTAAAGCTTTCTGATTTTCACAGACCTCCCCAGAAAATATCTGGTGTACAGAAGTCACGGAGACCTTGTGGAGGCTGTGTTGGTGCTCACTCCCTCCTCTGGTGACAGTGACAAGCCTGGCTGTGATTTGCTGTGCCACACACTGGGGTTTGTTCCAGGTCCCACGCTGTCCTCAGGAGCATGGAGGTGTCCACCAGACCATCAAATACCTGCAAGAAATCCATCAGCTGTCTGCAGCTCCTTAGGGAGGGACAGCAGACCTTTCCTGCCAGGTTTGCAGAGCAGGGCTGGTAGGATTGACCCTATTTGGCTGGAATTTGGGGCTGAGAAATCAAACCCACTACGGACACCCAGCTCTCCAAGGCCCAGCAGGGCTCACCAAGATTTTTTCACCAAGGGGGCAGAAGGGAAAACCCAAAAAACAAAACCCTTCCCACAGAATCAGAGCCAGGGTCACCTCCCCGGTGATTTGAGGACTCCAAGCGAAGAGGTGACTTTGTGGGAGGGGGAGTGGGGCCATGGGGACCCTCACTGCCCTCCTGCCCTGCTGTGGGTGTGCAGGAGGGTGACACCAGCCTGGGGACATCCCAGTCAGCCCAGCAAGTGATGCACATCACCCAGTCCCCCGAAACCAGGCCGGGAAGTCTCCAGCTCCCAGCCTTGAGTTTTCAATTAACCTTTCCCACAGGGACACCCACAGCTTTCCAGCTTCTCCCCGAGCAGGGACTGGGAAAAACCTGGCAAGTCTGACTCACAGATGCTGCTGGCCTGGTTTTAGAGGGTGCCAAGCGTGCCCCCCTGTGCCTGGTGCTCAGCCCAGGGGGATGAACCCCCTCTCCACGGCAGCTTTCCACCCTGGAAGAGGCTCTCTGGGGAGATGGGCAGCAGGTCGGGCTGGGAAAGTCCCGCTAGGACACGTGTGCTCCTTTATGGCTCCAAAGGGAACGTTTCTCATTATCTCTCCTCGCAATTTAATTAATCTGCATTCAGTAATGAACCTTGAAATTTCAATTAAAAACATCATTACTAATCAGGACAGGATTCAAAACAGTCGAGGGCTCTCGGTAGCTGTGCAGCAGCAGGAAGTTGGGGTGTGCGTGCTCCCACCTCTCCATTTCGGACACCCTCGTGCCTCTCCCCTGGCACTGGCAAACCCCGGAGGCACGGGAGACGCAGCTGGAACTCGCCTCTCTACGGAAAACCACGGGGCTCCAAAATAAACCCAAAAAGGGGGAGTCACCCAGGAAACCAGCAGAATAAATATCAGCGCCGCCGTCCCTCCCGCATCGCCCAGCGATTACAATCTGGGGAAGGGAGATCTGCGTCTCCTCAGCCCATCAGCGAGGCAGCCTCGGCACGGGCGGCTGGCAGCGCATCACAGGAGCAACAGGAATGTCGGGATAACCTGACCCGAACGAGGCATCCCTCCCCATGCCCCAAAAGATCCTCCTGCGGCCGGGTGGATGCGGCTGGTCACGCCCTGCTGCTCCCGAGCATTGTCCTTCCCGTGCCAGCGCTGGAACAGCACTCCCATGACTGTAAATCCTGAGGCACAGAGGGAGCGCGGCCCTTCCCCTGGCTCCACTAAAAACCGGAGCGTAGTCATAAATCCACGGAAAAAATAGCGAAAGTAAGCAAGGTAGGAAGGGGAGAGAGAGGAATGAATCCTGTGTAGTTGCCCGTGTTCTTTAGAACGGAAGAGAATAATAAATATATTCGCTGGAAGAGAATAAAATGAATGGGTTTGGTTTGTTTCGGAGGAAAGCTACACCCCCAGCAAGGCTGTAGGGGGATGAGGAAAGCTCAGGGGGCAGGAGACACAGGAGTGCCAAATGTCCTGGCAGAGCAGCCTCCGAAGGGAAAAGCAGAGGAAGGCAAAGCCGTGTTTTCTAGCAGCTCCCCCAGCTTTTGGGCTGTGGCTTTCGTTGCACTGCAGGTGTGTCCTTTCCCAGATCCACGACCCCATGCTGAGTGTAGCCCTCTGTAAATCCTGGCAGGCTGAATTATCCCAGCCAGGAGGGATCTGTGGGACGATGCTCCCTGGTCGCCAGCCCTGCACCAGCCCAAAGCCCCTCGTGACCACTCAGCTCCCACGGGGGAGCACACGCACAGAAATTACTCCCTGAGGCCCTGCACAAGCAGTGCAGAGCTGTGAACGCGGCGAGAGGGTGGAAGTGTGAGCACAGCTCTGTGGAGTGCGGGTAAAAGCTCCATCATCCCAGCTGCCTCTCCGAGGAGATGGAGAAGGGTAAATGGCAGCTCTGGGATAAAACCCCTCTCAGTCCATGCGCTGTTTCTGAAGCCTGGCCAGCCTTCAGCTGGGATAATTAGATTTAAGCCGCAGAGGTAAAACTCACAGGATAAATTATTAATCACAGGTTGTTTGCCCAGGATCAAGTGAGAAGGGAGGGAGCATTCCAAAAGCTCCAAGGGGCAGCGGCTGGGCAGCGTTTCTGCTGCTTTACCGAAAGATGAGGTGCAAGCACAGGCACCCCACAGCTCCAGGACATTATCCTCATTCCCTGCCCTGCTCCCTGGGTTAAAACTGGGATGGGGAGATGTTCCCTCCACGTGCAGTGTATTGCACGGGCCCAGAGTGACAGGACAAGGGGAATGGCTTTAAGCTGAAGGAGGGGAGGTTAAGGTTGGATTTTGGGGACAAATCCTTCCCTGTGAGGGTGGGCAGGCCCTGGCACAGGGTGCCCAGAGCAGCTGGGGCTGCCCCTGGATCCCTGGCAGTGCCCAAGGCCAGGCTGGACACTGGGGCTTGGAGCAGCCTGGGACAGTGGGAGGTGTCCCTGCCCATGGCAGGGGGTGGAACGGGACAGGCTTTGATGTCCCTTCCCACCCAAACCGCTCCATGATGACCAGCACGGTCCTGCCATGGCTATGGAGAGAGCAGGCACTCCCCCAGCATCTCCCCAAAAATCCCAGCCAGCACACACTGAGCACGGCCCTGGGGGGGTTCAGCCAGTGCAAGGGTGGGTCTAAGCCCCCTTTGGGGCCTCTCCAGCTGCTTTGTGCCTTCAGTTGTGGCCGTGTTTCCCCAGGGCCTGCCCACCCTTTCTGTGAGCCTGGCTGGGCTTGGGGCTCAGAGATGTTCCCTGGCACGGAGCACTGGGGTAATTTTCTGTGGAGCCCACACCCAGGATTATGGCTTTGAAAAAGGAGGAAGCACGGGAGCTGGGCTCAAAGGAACACACTAATTACCTGAGGAGGGAAAAAAGAGCCTTTTCTTTCCTGGTAGAAGGCATCTGATAAAAGCCTGAGACCAGTGGTATTTATATTAGCAGATTTTACATCCTCCTTGTGTGTACTTGGACTGTGAGATATAAATCAAAGCAGGGGTTCATTCCAAGAACAGTTTATTTTTATCAGAGAAGTATGTGCTGGCAAACCAGATACTGGTATGTTGATTCTGTTGGTTAGGTGTGATTTATAATAGTTCCTATTGTTTTATGGTGTGTTCCACTTAATTTATCCGAGTCGTGGGTTTAGGGTTTTCTTTGTTTTGCTCCATTTAATGTATATTTTCTTATGGGTGGTTTTGCATTTTAGTGGTTGGCTGCAGTCTTGGAGCACTTTACAGCGAAGGAAGAGCCTAAAACCATGAAAACAAATCCTAAATGGGTTTGCAATCAAACATCTCCCTGTCTAAATGGATCTGTGCGAGGTGGAGAGCAAAGCAGCACAGAGTGCTTCTCAGTCACTCAGTGCTCCTTGAGCAGGGCGAATCCTCAGCAGAGTTTGGGAAGCAGCTGCATCCCTGGGAGCATCCAGAGGTGGAGTTCCCAGGAGACACCTGCAGCAGGGGGGGGGTAAAACCAGAGAGTCACGGAATATCCCGGGCTGGAAGGGCCCCACAGGGATCCTCGAGCCCGACTCGTGGCCCTGCACATCCCAGGAATCCCAGTGTGCTGTGTCTTGTGCTCTGGAGCCTCTGTTTGGCTGATTTGGCACAAGATTCCATTAAAATTATCCCCCTGAAATACTTCCTCACCCAGAGAAAAATCCCGTGGGGTGAAGGGAGGTGGCTGAGAGGAGAGGGTGGGAAGCACAGCCTGCCTCCAGAGCAACCTCACCTGGTGGAAGGTGTCCCTCAGATGATCCTTAAGGTCCCTTCCAGCCCAATCCATGGCGCTGTGAATGACCAGGAAGGGAGCAGCCCAGAAAAAGGCTGAATCCACAGCTCTGCGCCCAGGTGTGCCCAGCATCCCCTCGGCTCTCCCTGCCGCTCATAACCAGGCTCCTTGGAAAGCTCTGCGGCGGAATTTCGGGGATTCCAGCAATTCCCTAAGCCCGGGCTCTGCTGGCAGCTCCGTGGCAAGGAGAGCGTGCCCTGCGCCAGGCTGTTCGTTAGCTCGCTGCCTGCGGCTGGTAATTAAAGCAGGGAACGGGAGAGAAGATTAAAAAAAAAAAAAAAACCAACAGAAAAATCACCTTCTTCAAGATTTATGAGAATATAAACTCGGAGCTGAGATGTTCCTATCAGCACCTATGGGGCCCAAGGGACAGCTTTGCCTTAATGCAGAGTCGGATGTTTGTCCCGGTGATGGATTCGGAAGGAGAGCAGGGAGCTTGAAGCTCCAAGAGGAGCCTCGGGGCTGCCAGCTTGGGGTCTCGGGCTCTGATTTCCCCAAAGCCTGCCTACCTGACGGGGGGCAGTGATATCCCCCAGCCCTGGCCACGGGGAGCCTGGGGAAGGGGCAGGTGGGCAGCGAGGTCTGAGCCACCCCTCCAAAGCCACCCCCCAAAGCCACCCCCCAAAGCCACGAGGGCCCCTCTCCCAGCACAGCCTGTCCCACCAGGGAGGCCTTTGCTGCCCTGGGGGGTTCTGAGATGCATCTTGGGCTCTGCCCTGGCAGGGCCCTGCTGCTGTTCCATCCTCCCTGCTCCCCCTCAAATCCTTTAATTCCCTGGTGAAGGCATCCGTCAGGGAGGCCAGAAGGATCATGGCCCTGCTCTGGTAAGGAGTTTGTTGCTCAGGGAGAGCAAGGAAGAGCAGTGCTTGGTGCTGTGCTGCCCCAAGAACCCCAAAGCCATGGCAGGAGGAATCCCATCAACGGGCACCCCAGAACCTGTCATCTCTGAATCAAAAAGAAAGGTTAAATAGATAAATAGGTAAAAGCAGCACCAAGGAGAGTCTTTGGAAGGAATTTTTTAAAACACAAAAATGGGAACATCCAGCCTGAAGGCTCCATATCCACTCTGGAGCAGAAGCTGCTGCAAACTTCCCGTAAAAGCAAGGAGAGCCTTTCCCATTTCGGGTTTCCAGCCCTCCACGGGCAGCCCGCCCGCCCCTCGGAGTGAGCCCCAACTTCACGGAGGAAGGAACCACATCCATTCCAGTTAAGGTAATCTCCTGCCTTAATAATTCATGGGCTGCTTTCAGGAGAGCTCAGAGCTCTGAGGAAAGCTGAAAGCCTCTGTGCACATCTGTCAGCAGCACCAATCAGTGCCTACCTCTAGGAAAGAATAAAAACCAGTGAAAGCATTTTGATTAAGCGACGGGGTCAAGTCGTGGCTCCTGCCAAGCTACAGGAGTCACATCTGGCTTATTTACACGTTTTTCCTCCCCTACAGTCACACAATAAAAGCATAATCCTGAAAAGAAGAGGAAGATCTTAAGCTGGAAGCCCTGCTACCTGACAAACACACTTTAAAAATGCACTTTTAACTCCAGAGTGCCGTGTGGAGATTGTTCCCAAGGAGCTGTCCTTCCAGGGAAATGTCTCCCTGGATGGTGTGCTTGCCTGCTTCCCTATTGTCCCCCCTCATTACCCTCATTCCACTCTTTACTTGTCCTAATTGCATTAGTGCTGGTGGATATTATTCCTGGGGGGGCTTGGATCTGTTGATTCACCTGGCAGAGCCTAAAAAACACAGCTGGGAGGCTGTGCCACGGCAGAGCTCAGGGAGGTTCATCTGCAGCAGGTCTGACCCTTTACTCTTCAAAGATTCATCCCTTGCTGTGAAAAGGTCAGGCTGGACAGGGCTGGGAGCAACCTGGCCCAGTGGAAGGTCCATGGCAGGGGGTGGAACAGGGTGAGCTTTAGGGCCCCTCCCAACCCAAACCAGCCCGTGATTCCTCGCTAAGGATACACCTCTGCTGATGAGAAGGTGTGGCTTTCTCCCCTCCCAGCCCAGCCATTCATTTTCTCACCACATCCACCCCTTTTCTTCTCACACACCTTTCCCATTTTACGAGGAGCTCTGGCTTTCAGCGAGGTTTTGTAATGCTTTATGAGCCCGGGCTGATTTAAGAGCACTCTCAGAGATGACCGAGGGATGGAGACAGGCATCTGGCTGGGAGAGGGACAACTCCGGTAAAACACCTTCTGGCTGTTTGTGGGGCTGGGCCGAGCACCCCCAAGACACAGGCGTGGCCTGACACCCCATCGGGGCTCTGGGATCCGTATTCCAGGGGTCGATCCCAGGTGACTGTCCCAAAGGATGCTGGCTGTGAAACGCAAGCAGCCCACAGCTGCAGCAGCCATCGGAGTGGCACAGGCAGAGCAGCCTTTGAAGTTCACGGGAACTCCTCTGAGATCCTCCCAGGAGGTTTTCCCCGCCAAGATCCATCTCCCAGAGTCCCTGCCCGAGGACGAATGCCATGCTCCTACAAATCTCCCAAGCTCCCAGCCTCCGGGACCTTGATTGCTGTCTGCTAGCCCTTGATTTCCCAGCCAACGTGGGATGTGTGGAAGCAGCGCGTCGTGGCACCGGGATAATTGTGTCTAATTACACCAAAAGCCTCCACGAAGCTCTCGGTGTGGCTCTGACTCCGTGTCACACTCGCAGACACGGTACTTTTATTTCAGGCAGCAGAGAATAATCCTGCAGTCAATTACTCCCACTTTCGGCCTTTGTGCACTGCCAGGTATTTCAGACAGCATGAAAGACACTCTTAAAATATTCTGAATGACTGCTCCAGGCTGTTGCGAGCAGGCACTTAATACAATGCATGGCAAAAAAGATAAATCTCTCTTTTCACTGAAGGAGTCAGTGGGCTGCATCCATGATGAGGCAGGAGCTGATCCTGCACAGCTCTTGGGGCCGGGGAACGAGGGGCTCAGCACCACCGTGGAACAGCATCCACTGACACTACACAGTTCAGGGCTACACTGAAGCAGACAAGTGATGCTCCTTTTTAATTTCACCTGCAGCAGAGGCAGAAAAAGAGCCGGGAAAGGAACAAATAGCTCAGAGGCACCCAAGGCCAGAGCGGGGAGGAGCAGGATCCTGCAGCAACAGCTCCGATAAACCCTGATTTTTATTTTTCCAGGCAGCTAAAATCACTGACTTCCTCTCCCAGCAAAGGCAAGGAGACACAAACCCCACACAGGACAAGCAAGGAACAAATGCAGAGGCACAAATAAATGGCTGCTTTAGCAGGAGGTGCAGCTCTAGCTGGCTGGTTTAGCCCCTGCACTCCAGCCACACTGCTGGGAGCCAGCAGAGATGGTGCAGCCACTGCTCCGCAACTGAATCAACCAAGGCTGCCCGAGCCTCCCGCTCGGTGCTCTCTGCACTGATCCCCACTGCTTCACCACCTGCTGCAGGCACAGATGTCCCAAGGCCGGGATGGGGATGCAGGAGGCTGGGATTGGTCACACAGCAGCTGCCAAACCTCCCCTTTCAGACCCGACACCTTTTCCTACCTGCTCGTGGAGAGGAGAGGGACTGAGCACGTGGGGTCTTGAACCCCAGCCAGGAGCAGGTCTGACCCCAAATTATCCTTCAGCCCCCACCCCCAAACACACAGTAAGAAATTCCAGAAGGTCAGCAGCAAATGAGGTCTTTCCTTTTGAAAGGAGGTGGGAAATTTCAGAGGCCTTTCAAAGCGGGCAGAAAATGTCTACTTTGAAATGCCTCCTGCCATCACTTAAAAGAAAATGCTGAAGTGTCAGCTCCGTGGCTGGGTGTGCAGATAACCTCTCACGCCATCAAAAACTTCTGACTCCCACCCCAGGATGCTATAAAAAGCTGTGTGCACAATTAGCAGGTTTCAGGCCAATCTACAGAAAATCATAGTCCACGTGAAATCGATAGGATCAGCTTTCCCAGCTGCAACAGCAAAGGTCAGAGGGAGATCAAAGCAGCAGGAGATACGGCCCTTGGGACGGGTGGCAGTGGCAGCTCTGCAGCCTGGCGATGCTCCGGGGTGCCTCTGCTTCCATGGGGTGATCCCGTGGCTGTGGGTGCAGGGCAGCACCTCCCCAGCAGCCTGCACCACCCTGCTGGAGGGGCACACATGTTCCTGTGACTGACAACGCACGGCAGCCACCGTGGCTGAGGCTCCCAGCCGTGAATTTCATGTTTTATCCACACTGGCTGTTTGACCAGAGAGAGTCTATTAGCTGCCTCTCCAGCTGGCCACTGCCCCAGAGCTCGGATGACACAACCTGACAAGGAGTGTTCTCCTTTCTCACCCCTGCAGCACCCAGGACGTGCAAAACTGACTTCACAAGCCAGAGTTTGCTTCAGCCTCGAGTTTGGGGACTAAAGGCACGGCTGGAGACTGAATCATAGAAACACAGAATGGTTTGGGTGGGAAGGGACCTCAAAACCCATCCAGTCCCCCCCCTGCCAAGGGCAGGGACACCTTCCACTGTCCCAGGCTGCTCCAAGCCCCGATGTCCAACCTGGCCTGGAACACTTCCAGCGATCCAGGGGCAGCCACAGCTGCTCCTTGTGGTGAACCCCAGTGCCAGGCAGCTGGGCCTAAAGGAGTTTCTTTCTGTAGTCATTCCAAGGATGAGCTATGTAGATCTGGCTCAGGAGAGCCTCAGGAATTTATGTGCTTTGAATTCCCTTCACAGCTCTTTCTGTCTTGCGTCACCAGGTCATAAACTGTGCAGGCAGCACTGAGCTGATCTGGGTTTGGCACTGCTGGAGATCACCAGGGTGATCCAACAGCACCAGGACCTCTCAGGGCACACACACCACCCACAGCCTGGTAACCAGAGCCAGCCTGGCCCTGCAGCTGGACCAGGCCTTGGGGTGACACCAGAGCAGCTGGGGTCAGCCCCTGAGGCGAGGCAGCTTGTTCCCACAGGCCACGTCATTGCTGCCAGCTCCCTCAGGTGTGCACACTGTGACCTGCTCGCTCTGACACCGCAGGCACTCGTGGCTCGGGGGACACCGGGGATCAGCAGCACGGAGTCATGGAATGGGTTGGGTGGGAAGGGATCTTAGAGCTCATCTTGCTCCACCCTCCTGCCATGGGCAGGGACACCTCCCACTGTCCCAGGGTGCTCCCAGCCCCAATGTCCAACCTGGCCTTGGGCACTGCCAGGGATCCAGGGGCAGCCCCAGCTGCTCTGGGCACCCTGTGCCAGGGCCTGCCCACCCTCCCAGGGAACAATTCCCAATTCCCAATCTCCCATCCATCCCTACCCTCTGGCAGTGGGAAGCCATTCCCTGTGTCCTGTCCCTCCATCCCCAGTCCCTCTGCAGCTCTCCTGGAGCCCCTTTAGGCCCTGCAAGGGGCTCTGAGATCTCCCTGAGCCTCCCCTTCTACAGGTGAACATTCCCAGCTCTCCCAGCCTGGCTCCAGAGGGGCTCCCGCCCTGGAGCAGCTCCCAGGCACCCCCCGGCCACC
>NW_008240023.1:372821-384356 GCF_000691975.1 Corvus brachyrhynchos | reverse complement strand
AGGGCTGGGGCAGCTCTGCAGGTGGGGTCTCACCTGAGTGGGGCAGAGGGGCAGAATCCCCCCTCTCCTGCTGCCCACGCTGTGGGATCAGCCTGGGACATGGTTGCTTTCTGGAGGCCAGCAGATGTGGCCAGGGCATGTCCAGCACTCCCAGGTCCTTCCTGGCATGGAAAGCCTGGCATGTGCTTTTCCAGGGGGGGACAATCATCAGTGGAAGCCACTGGGCTTGTGGAGGTGAAAGCCCAGAAGCAGGAGGGAAAATGCCCTGCCTAGGAAACACGTCAGGATGGGATTATTTCCAGGGCAGGCGATGATTCTTCAAGTTTCCATCCCCCAAAAGCCAGAGGACTTTGCTGTGTCACCTCCGAGCACTTTGAAGGCAGCAGATGTCTGTGCAAAGCTGTTCTCCACCAAGGATCCACAGGGAGCTCGTTGATAATCAGGTGCTTTATTTTGGGTGGAATGGTCTCTTTTGGTGCTCCAACCACACCAGATTCACCCTTCTCTTTCCAGGCCTTTAATCTTCCCACCCTTCCAAATAGGCCGTTTTCCCTTCAAATACCTCCATCCCCTTCCCACCCCAAAATGTATTAACCTAAAGACTAATGAGCAATTTACGCATTCGAATGGTGCAGTTGGCTCCTCTTTACATCAGCACCACTCCCAACAAAAGGCACGTTAGCCTGTCCATTTAAAGGCAGGCTGTTATCTCTTTTTCTGCTGCTCGCTGGTTTTTTCGGGTGAATAAAACGAGCTCAGCCTCATTTCTGACCTTGCCGTGCGCGTCTCAGTGGAGCGTTGCATGAGAGGGGCAATCAGAGGGAGCAGGCGCCTATTCCCAGGCCAGAAGGAATTACCAGGAGAGACCAGAGCCCTGGACACTTGGAATAAATCGTCACGCAGAAAATCCAACGCAGAGAAGCTCACGGAGAGCGAAGAGCAAAACGCTTTTTTGTGGTGTCATGATGGGGCACAGCGATGCTGAGCGCTCCAGGGGCTGCCACCCTCTTGCCATGAGCTGCTGGGAGGCTCTGGTTGAATGCAGGCCGTGAGGAGGTGTGCAGACTCGTGATGGAGGGTTGGGAAGTGGAAAATGAGGTTCCCTGACTTGTCGGAGGTTTGTCTGGCCGTGGGAAGTCACAAACTTCCCAACACTCCGGTGTTTTATGTGCTCCGTGCTGGAGAGGCAGCAGGGCAGACCGCTAAGGTCATGAGAGGAGGCACCAGAGCTGGGGGATCCTTCCCCTAGACCAGACTTGCTCCAAGGGACCTTTTGGTACTCCCAGGGTTTGGCTGCTCACTGTTTAAGCCCCTTGGTGGAGTGACAGTGAGCTTCTCTTAACACAACTTCTCCAGACCACGGGGATAGTGGGAGGGCGCCGTTTTGAAAAGCACCGATGTGACTTTGGAGCTGAAATCTGGCTTCCAAAAGCCTTTTCAACAATCAACATTTGGAGACAGCCGACGCAACACTACAGGCCAGGTCCTCCAGATGCGAGGCCTCCAGGTGAGCACCTCGGTGTCCTCTTGCCAAGGGGTGACAGAGGATTCCAGGCAGTGCCTGCAGTTCATACAGTAGGGAAAAGGAGGATCGTGCTGTGCATGCCTGGTCCTGTGCTCCTGGATCCCAGACTGGAAATGTCCACGACAGCACGGGACAAACACAGCAGCAGATACGTAAATACGTGTGAGTACTGCACAGACCAGGGGAAATGTGGAAGCGTGGTGGCACTTTTCACCAGAGATTCCTGAAACTCAGGGAAGCCTGCTTTTCCACTGTGGGTAGGCTGGGAGCCTGCAAACCTAAAGAGAGTGGGGACAGCTGCTGTGGGGTACAAATTCTGTTTTAAGTGTTCAGTGTGGGGAGGAGATTTGCCAGTCTGTATATTCCTCCCATTCATCAGCTTGGAAACGTGACCTCTTAAAGGAAAACTTGGAAATGCAATTGCTTCAGACAGAAAAAAAAAAAAAAAGAGAGGGGAAAAAAAAGGATAAAAACAAAACCAAAGAGAAACCAACCAAAAAAAAAAAAAAATCACAGAACCATTTATTACCATGAGCCATCTCTTCAAAATGTGGGTGTTCAGCACCTGGCAGCCTATTTTCCAGGGACATACAGCAGCACAAGGCAGGATTGGCTCCGGAGCCACTCGAAGAGAAGTGTCAGGACCAGGCTGCTCAGAAAAAAGGGAGAAGAGAAAGGAGAAAATGACGGGGAAGAATGGCAGGGCGTCTAACACTTTGCATCTAATGCCTCCACATGGCTGCAAGTGCCGTGGCAATTTGGCCCCGATAACACGGATGGAGGGATGTTGCTAACATATTGCTTCCTTGTCAAATGTCTCACTGGTTTTGCAGCCAAGTCTCCTGCCAGCGAGGCCGCAGCAGCGCCTCTCCGCTACTTTCATATGCAAAGAGCTTGTTAACTCAATTGCCAATAAAATTCTAGTGGGTGGAGAGGAGGACATCTGCCTGTCTAGTCCTGTGCTTGCCAACATGGTTCTTTTATTCCTCCAGAAGCCGCGAGCTCCGACTCGAGCTGGTATTTTGACAAGCATTTCTGTTTTCCTGACACAATGGGCAAAGCGGGCACAGATCTCGCGTGCCACTCGGAATATGTTTTGGGTGCCGTGATTTGCATCCCTCCGCGGAGGCGCGGCGCGGAGCGAGCAGCTTGGCCAGCGGGGTTTGGTCTGCCGTGGAGATTTGCCGCCTCTCTGTGAGCGACCGCGCGAGGACAGCGTGGGGAGGTTGTCTCGGGGTGCTGGGAGAGGCCTTGGAGGAGGGAGGAGAAGGGATGGGGATGGTGCTGAGGCAAACGAGCGGTCGCATCGGGAACCGCACGAGCCCGTTTGGGTTAACGACGCAACTTTGGGCTGCTGCAACCCCAGGGGCCCGACTAAGGCAGGCTGCAGCCCCCTGAGGATGCTGCTCCAGGGAAAAGGGGGCTGATGGGGCATCTGTGCTCTTGGCACGGTGGCAAATCCGCCCTCGAGTGAAATTGCAGCTGAAAACGAAAGGTACCCAGTGACTGGAGGTGGCAGCCTGGCCACCAGGAGTGGGCTAGGTGGGCTTCATCCCCTGGGACTCCTGACCAGACAAGAGGATTCTCCCAGTGCTTCCCAGGCCTGAATTCCAGGTAATCTCTGCTTTCCTGGCTGAGGATGAGCCACCCCCTTTGCCACGTGGTTCAGCCTGCCAGAGGAGGCCGAGCAGCCGCAGGGATTTCTGTGGGAAAGGTTTCGGCACATCAGACTGTACAGATGGCCAGAGCCAGAGTCTCTCAGGTATCACACAGGGCACAATCAGCTCTCCTCCATGCTCCTCTTCCCCTGCCGCGCCCTGCGTGCCAGCCCTGCTGCCAAGCCTCATAAATTATCCCTCAGCTCTCTGAGCACTGCACCACGGAGGGTGGGGAACCACGGTCCCACTGCTCCTGCAGCTGCCCAAGGGCACAGCAGCCACGCTGCTGCGCTGCCTTCACCCCCAGAACCTCCCCCGGCAGGGAGGACCTAAAGGACAGTTAATTTCACGCCTTTTAAACCAGATTCCCTTCAGCACAAAAAGAAAAATAACAGAGAAGTTTCTTATCTCTCTGGGGAATGTCTTGAGACTGGAGCTGTTTTATTATCTGGGTTAGTTTGACATCCGAGAGGAGAAGATTGTGATCTGAAATCTGCAATGAGAAGGGGGTTGGTCAATGTCTTTCCCCACGTTCATAAATAAATGACCAAGAAGAGATACGTGTCACTTTGTTTTCCTTTATTGGGCTGAAGGTTCATCTGGAGAACAAAAGACCAGGAATTTATTGTCTTGTTAACTGTCTGGAGGCTTTTAATAAGGTGCTGTGTTACTCTGACCATCTAACCATTCTGTAATTTGATTATCCAGACGTTCTGGTTCTTAATTGATAATTAATTTGAATAACGTGCAAAGAATTGAATGATGGAAGGGAGAAAGAGAAGCAGATGGTTGGTCTATGCAGCTAGAAAACATTGAACGGGGGAAAAAAGCCACCGCAGTTGGAGCATAACAATATACTTTGTTCATCTCGGGGAAGAGACAATGGCATATGTTGTGGCTCATGTCTTCAAACTTCTGCCCTGGTAGCAGAAAGGAAGGGAAAGACGCTGAGACTGCAGCACAGAAAGGTGGATGGCGAAGCGTGTGAGGGCTGGAGAGCCGGCAGATGTGAAGTCTGGCACTGCCTTCCCCGGAAAGGAGAGATCCAGGCCACGCCGTTGGTCGCACGTGGTGCTGGTGTGGACAACCCCAAATTGCAGCTCTCCTTTCAGGTGCAAAGCGGTCGAAGGCAGGGAGATGTAGAGCTGCAGCATGAGGGGCTCTGTGTGGTGCTTTGGAAGGGATCTGTGTATTTTGTGTTCTCAGATTAATGCCTTGCCTCCGAATATGTTACGAAGAAGATCCAGCTCCATGAAACGGAGAGCGGGGAAAACGGCACTGAAATGCCACCGTTTTCCTTCTCCCCCCCGCTGCAACACCACTCCCTAAAGCCTCGCTGCCCTCCCTGCCCCTTATTCCAGCCTCGGAATTCCCACCAGCCAACAGAGCTCCTGGTGGGACGTGGCTACCAGGGTTCCTGCAAAGGACACCAGTCCCTGCCACGGCCTGTGCTCAGGAGCTCATTCCAGGCTCCTGGTCGGGTATTTCCCAAGCCGTGGCCTCCAGAGCTCTTCCTTCCAGGGTTCCCAGCCATCATGCAGCTGAGCCTCCTACAACGATGAGCTTTATGGAAGCATCTTTTCCTGGAACCTACACCCGCTTTTTGTTTTTTAATTTTCTTTTTTTTTCCCTGCAGGGATGTTACTTCAATGCATTCTTTCCTCCTTCAAGGGCAGGCTACACTTACGGAGACAGCAGAAAGAGTTATGGCTGGAGGTAACTCAGACTGCAGGAGGGAAATAGGAACAAACAAGCAATGCATTTTCTCCCATCCACCCACGGATGTCAGAGGCCCAGAGCCCTTACATCACTGGAAAGATGAATCAGGAGCCCACAGACGCGTTTGCTTTATTCCACAGACAGTGCCACACCGGTTCTGGGTCTGAAAGCAGCAGAGCTCTCTGCAGGCTGCTCTCCCCTTCCTTCCTCCCAGCTAAACCACCTTTTGCACGTGGAGGATGTGCAGGAGAAGTTATCCCCACACCCTTATGTCCAAACCAGTGCTCGATCCCTGTTCGTGAGCTGGCAGTTCCAGAGGGGCCCAGCCGAGGCGAGCAGGCTGGGAAGGGGATGCTCAAGGTCAAGCATGGAACACAATCCGTTTTGGTAGGGCCTACAGAAATCATTCCTTCCATTTTTTCCATCTTTCCAACCCCTCCAGTGGAGTAAGGAACCAAAAAAAAAAAAACCTGATTAAAGAGGCTCTCATCGATGCAAATGGATTGCAACGGTTTTTAAAAGAGTTAAATTTGCAGCCTGAACTACTTGGCAGAATCTCTGAAATCATTATTCTTTTATTCATAGCAGTAATAAATAATAATAAACCTAAACATCCCAATGGTCCCCACACCTCCTGCATCTCCCTAGCTGCAGATCTCGAACATGAATAATAATTACAGCTTATCAAATCAGCCCATGATTAGAGACAACAGAAAGACATTTCATATTGTTAACTTCCTCGCACAAGAGGGAAAAAAAAATCAGGTCATAGGGGTATTAAAAATTTATATCATAGCGTTTGACTTGACTCATCTCTTAAAAGGGAAAAAAAAGCCAGCATGTATTATGTATTTAGGCAATTCCTTTTAAACCCTCTCCCGAATGAGCACAAGATAGGCCAATAACTTGATAGATGGATGGCTCCATCCAGCCCGCGTGCATATTTTATACACACGCGCACGTGCAGACACTCAGCGGGCACTCACACCTATATAAAAAACCATACACATACACAGAGAGAGGTATAAATCTATTTATAGCCCTTAGCTGAAGGCAGATGCAGAGCTAATGTTAAAAAAAAAAAAAAATCCCTGTGCAGAGATAGCATCTTATTTAAATCTGGCAGCTTTAGAAGAGCAACTTTTTTGCCAATTTTTTGCGGAGTCGCAGCAACCTCAGCAGAGCTTGGTTCATTAGCTGCCTGATTCCTGTTTGTGTTTGCTGCTTGTGTTGTTTGTTTCTCTTTCCTTGGGTCATTTTTCTGGCTTTCGTGGGCCAGAAAATACCTAGACAAGGGAAAAAAGCAAGTCCTTGATGCCGTGGAGCACAGAGGAAGGAGTGCAATAAATCAAGTCAAGCGAGAGGCTGAATTCTCATCTCTCAGGAGATCAGGAGATGGAACCAGCTCCTGCTTGGACGGTTTTCAGGACCCACATCGTGCCCTGCTCACCTGCTGGGGCTGCACATTTGCTCTGGGCAGGGGAGGTTCCATTCCATCCCATCCCACCCCACTCCATCCCATCCCACCCCACCCCATCCCACCCCATCCCATCCCCTCCCCTGTCCTGCCAAAGATGTGCTCGAGGACCTGCCCATTTCCAGGGGGAAATGAGCAATTTCAGTCAAAGCTGCCCAAGGCTGCCTTTATCTTGGTGCCTGCTCCAGCTGATGGAAGAAGAAGCCTCCAAATCTCTCTGGACACCTCCTGGTTCCTCAGGTCCTGGCTCAGAGTTTTCTACAGCCCATTCTAACTGCTCTAAAACCCAACCAGAATTCTCACACCTCTCAGAAAAATCCTTCCACATGTTTCCATGCAAAAATTCCTGTTTTATGAGAGACGCAGTTCTGTGTCCGAGGGTGTCAGCACCACATCTCTCCAAAATGCTGCTGGAAGTCCCGGAAAGGCAGAGCCTGCAGAGTGCTGCAGCAAATGTCTCTGTGCACATGCCCTGGCACCAGCCTGCTCTTTTCAGGAGAGGTCAGCACATTTACATAGATGCTTTAATAGAGCAGCCGCCAAAATCTCCTCTAAGATGTTTTGAAAGCTTTAAAAAAAAAAAACCAAAAAACAAAAAAACCCAAACCCTCAAATATATTTTTTTTTTCAACATCTGCAGTCAATGAAAGGAGAGATGCAAATCTGCTGTCATTTGCATGCAAATTTTTTTACATCAAATCAGTGACAGAATGCACAATAAACACACTTTAAATTGAAATATTCCACGTTCACTTCCTCCTAGCCTTGCCTGCAGCTGGGATTCAATTTTCATGCACGGCTCCACACAGGTGACTGTCCTCCAGCGGCTCTGAAGCCAGGAAGAGTGTGGGAAAGATGGAATTACAGAGGCAAAGTAATTGCAACCAGCTCATGACTCAAAACCTAGCTGTCATGAGAGAGAGTAAAGATGAAGGTTCTTCAGAAATAAATGCTGTTGAAAGAGTCTGTATCTGTCTCAAAGCCTAAAGCATCCTTTATGATAATCACTAACATTTTGATCACAGGGAAATATGATAATCGCTCGCCCCGGAGTCCACGCAATCAGGAATAATAGCAAATATCTCTGTAAGGCTTGTTCTCTGCGGGCTTGGAGCAGCTCAGCCCATGTACGGCGGCGCTGCAGGGGAGGGCAGCGCTCCCGGCGTCCCTGTGGGGCTGGGCCGGGCTGGGCAGCCAGGGCAAGGGCTGGCTTGGGCCGTGCAGCGGGGCTGGAAGGGAGCTGGGCTCACCCCAGGGCCCACAGCCACCCTTCTGGGTCCCATTGCCAGCCCAGTTCCCGGCTCCAGGCCTGTACATCCCCATTCCCCATCTATTCCCATCTCCATCCTTGTGTCCATCCCCATCTCCATCCCCATCTCCTTCCCCATCCATCCCTAGCTCCATCTCTATTCCTATCTCCATCCTCAACCCCTTCCCCACCCACACCCAACTCCATCTTCATCCCTATCTTCACCCCCACCCTCATGCCTTACCCACATCCATCCCTATCTCCATCCCCAAACTCATCCCCATCCCATCCCCATCTCCGTCCTCATCCATCCCCTTCTCCTTCCTCTGTTCCTTCTCCATCCCTTCCGGAGCCTGCTGGTTTCAGCAATGTGCTCCAAGCTGTAGCCTGTGCTTCGCTTTTCCAACCAGGGAAAACCCTTCCTGATGTCTGCCCAAAACCCTTCCTGCTTGTCATACTTGGTCAGCTGAGTATTTGTCTCCAGCAGCTCCCAGCTCCTGCCATCCCCATGGCACTGCACATCCATCGGGTCCATCCCGGCTTTCCCAGGGAGCGCCCATTCACCGGGAGGGCAAACCAAAGGCCACGCTGGGAAATCAATCCTTTGTGTTTTAATAGCCCGAGGCCAGCCGGGAACCCCTGGGATACCCCGGGGTGTTGCTCCCTGATGCTGTGGGAGCAGGGCAGGTTGCCAGGGCTGGTTCTGGACACGTGGCTGGAGGGGGGGAAGTCTCCTGGATCAGTCTCTGCCCCTCACCAGCCACAGCTGCTCGGCAGCAAAGCTTCACCGTGACTCACACGCTGTTAAAAGCCACATTTCTCCCCTGATTGCTCTACCCCAGGGAGGCTGCAAAGGCGCTCAGGCCAGTTAGGGAGCTCTCCCTGGAAGTTAAGCACGGAATCGGCCTGCCTGTGAGGCATGAAATGCCTTTTGAAATCCAGCCTCGGGCACTTCTGAGCTGCTCCTGAAAGCCCAGGTGACCCCGGACACAGCTCAGTGAAACAGAGCTGCACGCACCTTCCGTGCTCCCTTCTGCACGTGGCAAAGCCTCCGAGCCCGGGGAAGCATGGAGGGCACACACCGGAGGAATCCCAGCGAAATTCCCCCCAAAACCCCATTGTTGCTGCCCACTTGCTGAGCCACGGAACGTGTGTCTTGAGGGGAACCTCTCCAGACTGTCAGAATTGCTGAAAAAATCCCAGCCCTGAAAGGGTCCCAAATGGACCTGATTCCTGTTTTTCTGCAAGAGGAGCTGTCCGGGATGGAGCAGGGAGGTGTGAAGGAGCATTACCTGCCCCTGTGGGAGTGAGGTGCTCTCCCCTGCACTTGCTGCCCAGAGGCCATCTAAAATACAGAATGGCTGAGCTGCTTCTTTTCTCCTTTTTCTTTTTTTCTCCCGAGAAATTAAAAGTTCTGTTAGAGACCACCTTATCTGTCAGGCGAGGGGATAATTGGAAATGCCCTGGTGGAGCTGACACGTCTGAAGGCGCAGCGAGGAGCGGCAGGAACATCTCAGAGACGCGCACAAACTTAATAAATGTTGGGGGGAAAATCTAATAATCGCTTTGCTGTCTCAACAGCTCTTTAGCTGATGGAAGAGACACTCATTTTTCACCGTGTGTCCACTGTTCTTTAACCCTGTGAGGGCTCCCATAAAACACCCACGCTCCGACGTGTCCTGAGTCAGCAGCACATCTGCCCAAGGTCTCCTTGGCAAACCTCGGCAGCTGCCTCTGGAAAAGCCCAGCAGGCTCAGCCAGCAAATATTTCCTCCCTGGCTTCTGTGCCCAGAGGCTGGAAAAACGCTTTTTTGTGGCCATCTCCCACCTTTTCTGCTAAAAATAAACCTTGAGCTTGATCTCTGGAAAATGATCAGGAAAGCACTGGCACCAGGAATTTGGAGGGCAGCAGGCAACGTCCATCTGGTGCTTCACTCCTGCTTCCATTTCTCCTCACATTTGTTGGGCAAGAGCCTCCAAGGCTGAAATCCAGCATCCAGGTGCAAGGACAGCTGCCCATCGCAGAGGTCCCACGGGACACGCTGGGCCGACCCCTTGCTCTGGAGGGGACGTGCCAGCACGGGCAGTTATTCCAGATGAGGCACCATAAAAGCAATCCCAGCTCTGTTTCCTCATGCACGAGCAGGTTCCCCTGCCCTTTGGCCTCCCCTGGAGTTTGCATTTTATGGTAAAGCTTTTAAAAAGATGGTTGCACAACCTCAAGCACGGGTCCCCGGGGGGCTGGCCTGGGGATGGCGTGGCTGGTTATCTGTCCAGAGGCTGTGGAAAACCCCTGGGTGGACGTGCAGGGGACGGACACAGAGGCACACAGCCTTTCCCACCACTCAGGGAGCCACCCTCCACGGTGTGTTTGGGATGTTTTGGTGCAGAGTCTGTGCACATGCAGGCTCATGGTGGGTGTGCTTCCAGAGAGCCATGGAATCACTGATGTTGGAAAAGGCCTCGAGTCCCACCCCGAACCAGCACCACCATGTTCACCACTAAACCATGTCCCCAAGTGCCACGTCTACTCATTTTTAGACCTCCTCCAAGGAATGGTGACTCCATTTCAGGCCCTGCACAAACCCTGCCTGCATCCCCCATGGACAGCAGGGAAGGGGCGAAGCCCAGTGTGGAGAAATCCAAGCAGCTGGAGCAGAGAAAAAAAATCATCTGCCCTTTTCCAGGAAAGCCCTTTGCAACCTGACTGCTCTTGTATTTGTGTATTAAACACGGGTTTGGGGAGGAAGTGCCTCGCTGCGGTGACAGGCCGCGTTTCCAGGGTTATCCCGGAGCACAGGGCAGGACAGCAGCCATTTCTCATCCCCGTAATTAGAGAGAGCACGTTAGCAGATTAGCATTGAGCAACATTTAGGTACTGTAATGTGGCCCTAACCAAATGAAGGGCTTTCTCTGTCACCCTGCTCAGCACCCTGCAGGACTGTGCTGGCGGCACGTTCCCAGGGGATTTAAATATCCCACCCAAACTCAGCCATAGGATGCCCACTGACTGCAGCAGGTCATCAGCTTTCTGGAATTTGCTTTCCCTGCCCCTCATGGCATCCCAGAGGTAAATTTAAGAACAACCTCCCTCTGCCAGCCAGGTTTCCTTGGGTTTCCTTGGGTTTGCTCATCACTGGCAGCAGCTCAAATCCCAGACTGGCATGCCTGGCAGGGACTGGTCACAAAGCATTCCCAGGTTCCTCAAACCATCTTCCATGGAATGCTCCACCTCCCCTTCCCCTCCTCCCCCACAAAAACCCAGCCCTGAGCCCAGCCACTCCCAGCCCCTCCACAGCCATTTCCCAGGTTCCCAGACTTAACTGTCGAGGCTGCAGACACATTTATTATCTTTTTTTGCCGTGCCATCTGGCATTTGTGTATCAGAAGAAGATTATATCTGTGTCAAACAGGGGGAAAAATATCTCTCCCTGTAACAGTTGTAGAAGCAAGGGGGAGAAAAAAAATACATTAAAAAAAAAAATTAAATCCTGCGGACCATATGGAAGATTTTTTCTTAAATGATCTATCTTGAGCAATTAGGAGGTGTCACAGCCAATCTGCAGGTCCTGGGCTCCCTGCTGGGAGAGGAGCAGGGTGGCAGCGTCGGGCTACCTGAAGCACTAACACTGCCACTGCCCGAAATAGCCTGGGAACACGAGCTACCCCCCTGTCCTCTCCCAGAATGGGGGCAGAAAGGCGAGCGAGAGGAGAGGGAACAAAGCGGGACAGCTTGCAGCACGCCGAGTGAATCAGAGCAATGGCCTTTCTTTGCCTTTCGGGCTTTTATCACCGCACGTCTTGCGAAAGCAATAGGTGTGAACCCGCCGTGGAGCCCGGCCAGGTTTGCAGTGCCTGCTCCGTGCCTCCCCGTGCCGGGATAGTGGAAAATTACCGGCTTCTCCTC
>NW_008240023.1:338048-371679 GCF_000691975.1 Corvus brachyrhynchos | reverse complement strand
CCACCGCGCCCTGGCAAAGCAGGCAGCTCAGACCGACACCGCACAGGCAGCCCAGCCCCATCCTGGTGGGACACAGGGTAAACAAAGGAAATACCAGAGAAGCAAACAGCATCACTGCCCAGGGCACCGCCGGCCGTGTTCTCCCACTGCTCTCGGGAAAGGCTCCTCGCCTCCTCCCTATCTTCCCCCTTCCACCCCTGGTGCCCTTGCCTCCGGGAACCACCTCAGCCCGGTATTTATTCTGCTCCCAGCCCCCCAGAATTTCCCCTGGGTTTCACCAGTGCCAACCAGCGCCTTTCCCTCCTCGCTGGGATTCGCACCGGGCCGGGCAGATGTTTGCTGATGCGGTGGCGGGAGGGAGCGAAGCCCCAGCTGCTCCCCACTCTTCCTGCTGTGAAACTTTATGCCATGGAGTTATTTTTACCAGGAAATCCAGCTGTGGTCAGAGCTCCTCTGGCAGCTGCCCAGCCCTGGGGGTGAGGAGCACCAAAACCCACTGTTCCACTCCCCACACCGTGCTGACCTCCCTGCCGGGTACCCCCCTCTGCCCCCCCAGCATTCCCCACATCAGCATCGCTGCAGAAGGTCCCATGGGGCAGGGACACACCCATGGCTGCCCCCAGAGCCCCTCTCCCTGCCCATCCCACCACAAACACCCACGGTGGCATCTCTGCCCTGGGCCCTGTGCCACTGACAACAGCCAGCAGGCCTGAGTCACCTGGAATGTCTCGCTGGGGCTTGACCGTGTCACCCCGGGTTTTGGGGAGACATGGAGAGCGGCCAAGGGGCAGAGAGGCAGCTGAACAGCAGCAGGGTCATTTAAAGGGCTCTGGCCTTCTCTGCTCTGCCCCAGAGACACAGGAGCCTCCAGCATCCCCAGCCCACCACTGCCCCTGTGCTGACAAGGACACAGAAGTCAGCCAGGTGGGGCAAAAATTTCCCACATTGATGTCTTTTCATTGTAAAAATACTTTTGAAAATGAAGAATAAGCATGAAAGTCCTGCTACCGAGCCAAGGCTGGTTGTGGTCCCTCCTGCACCCAGGGAGAGAAGATCCCTGCTGGCGTGCACCCTGCTAAGGCCACTCCCTGCAGGACTGTGGCCGAGGAAAGGGCGCTGCCAGTTTGGCTCAGCAGAGCTGGTGAGAAAAGCCTCAAAAATAACTTGTTAGAAAACATGTCCCAGCAGAAATGTTCCTGAGGTTGCTTGTGGCTTGCTTGTTTAGGCTTCCCCATCCTCCCCAAGGATGCACCTGGAGCTGCTCCACGCTCCAAACCCCCCCTCCTCGGGGTCACTTGGAAAGCTCTTCCTCTGGAGAGCAGGACACTCATTCCTGCCCTGAGCCCTCTGCAGAAGCCTCTCCAAACCCACTCATTCCTCTCTTTGGTTACCTTCACAGAAGTCTCCAACATTTCCCACGCCCGCTGTGCTCTGGCAGCCCCAGCAGCGAGTCCCCCACCCTTCTGTGCCCAGGTTCCCCTTTTCCCACCTTGCCCTTTCATTAGAAAAACCCTCTCCTCTGTAGGGCCCCAAGCTCAAAAATCCCTGGCTCCAGCTCCTCCAGAGCTTCTCCAGCTCTGCAGGTTTGGGCAGGAGGTCTCCTTCCCCACCAGCAGCCTTGCTGTGCCCTGGAAACCCCCACCCTGCACGCCCAGGAACGGAACCCCCGGCCCGTGAGTCCTTGCCCTGCAGAGATGCTGTTCTGCGGGAAAAATAAGGGGATGAGAGAAGTGGAGAGGGATGAGGGGCGGATGGATGTCAGCTCGGGAACATCTGAGTGGAAATAAGAGCTGGCAGTCAGAGAGGATCCCAGGTTTTTATCTGTTACCTGTTTCTTTAGATTTCATTTCTGTTGTGGGAAAACTGGGGGGAAAGAAATGTGTCTGAGGTCAAACAAAACATTTTCTTTTGCTAAAAGGGAAGGATTTCATCTCTGCCTCAGCATTAGAATAATTTCCATTTCAAAAGTGGGCCATGATTCTGAAATTAAAATTGAGACTGTCCCATCCCCAAAGGCTGAAGTGGGATGTTTTGACAGACCTTTCTTTTTTTTTTTTCTTTTTTTTTTTACCTCTAGGGCCCTTTTGCCTGGAATCAATATATCCCTGCAGCAAGCTCTGCATTTGACAAGCAGCGACCCTTCACCAGCTAAAACATCCCCTTAAATCTTCATCAGTCGAGGCCAAGGCGCAGAGGTGCAGCGTCCTTGCCGAGGTCCCTCTGCCCTTGGATGCAGCTTCCTCCAGCCTCACTAATTCCTCGAGGATGTCGCCTGGCAATCCACACAACTCATTAGCACTTAATGCACAGCGAGAGGAGCTGGTACCTATTCCTCCCATCCAAAATAACCCCCCAATGTTTGAAAATAAACGGCAGAAATATGTCCCAGCAGGTGTTACCTCCTCAGTGTTGTCTTGTTTGTAGCCAGTCACAAGACAACATTCCCACAACATCAGAGGTAAGCAGATGGCACTTATTAATTTACATCGTAAATACACTCCTAATGTGTGCGCGGAGCCGCCGCTGCTGCGGGAGGCAGCTCCACCTGCGGAACATCGCAGCCCAAACGCTTCACCTGGGACGGGCAGCGGCGTCTCTCCCGTGTGTCCCTGCCCTGCTTCCCCGGCAGGAGCAAGCAGCGGGTCCCAGTTTGCGCAGCAGCACCGGAGGGGCTCCAGAGCTGTTCCGCACCCCCCGCGGGAGGAGGCCTCTCCCCACAGCTGTCAGTCGGTCGCCCCAGGCACCAAACCGGAGAAAATTACACCCAAAGTTATTAGAGGCAGCAAGACTGCAGGCAGCATCAACACAGCATATGTCCCAGAGTAAACAGATTGCGCGGAACTTTTCTGACATGCTGAGGGGCCATCGGTGCCGAAATCGCTCTTCCCGAGATGTGGAGCTGCCTGCGGGGAAGGGGACGTGCGCTGGGAAGGGGCTGCGTGTTCCCCTCAGCGTCCCAACCTGCAGCTCTGCCGGAGGCTCTCCCCAGGCACCTGCTGACCCACCCTGCCACCAGCGGGGACACGCGGCAACGGGGAGGTGGGAACTGCCTGGAAAATCAGGGAAGGTGTTCCCTTGGCCAGGCCACCCGGCACATCCAGTAATGATTGGGGCTGGACGGAGAATTACCAACGCAGATGGGTTTGCACTAAAATAGCTCCGTCCCATCTCCCCCTCCCAGCCCTCCCCTTCTCTCTTCTGCAAAGCAACACAGTTGAAAATGGGTGAGGTTTTCATTTTTTCAAGATTTTTTTTTTTTTAAATTCTGGAAAGAGGCACAAGTACATGGGCAGCAAGGGGAACCCAACGTCGCTGAGGGACCTAAGAGGTGTACCTTCTGGCTGAAGGTGCTTTGGAGCTGGGGGAGCACCAGCTCACCCTCCTTGCTGTGGACACTGTGGCTGCAAAGGGCTGTGGCACCGGAGAAGGAAGGACAACCCAAGGACTGCAGTGTAGCCTCCAACTCCAGCCTGCCAAGAGCATCCAGCCTGCCTGGAAATCCGTCTGTGTTGCCTAATGCAGGGGCTGATCCCCAAATCCAGCTGCCACCCATCCTGTTTGGAGACCTTGTCACTCGAATCCATACCTGGCACAGTAGGACCCAGGTCCTTCCCTGTGCATCCCACACTGAGGATCGGCTCGCAGGATCACGGCAGGATCACAGCAGGCTGGAGGTGGGAATCTCCCACACCCGGCTCCTGGGCCCCCTCGGTGATCCATGGAGCACACACTCATTTTTGGGGCTCGGGACATTTCCAAAATGTGGCACATCGCAGGGAGCCGGGCGGGCAGCCTGGCGAAGGGCTAACGTGGCAACCAGAGGCTGGCAGGAGCAGCTGTGAGGCTGCTGAGGGACACGCCGGGCCTGGGAACCGGTGCTGCAGGGCTGGGAGGGCGAGCGTGACCCCACCACGACCACCTCAGCGTGCCCCACTCCTCCCCTTGTGGCCCTTTGATGGATCCTGCAGCCCTTCCCAAGGGGAGGGGTGTGCAGTGGCCCCGCTCCCAGTGTTATCTGCCTTACCTGCTTGCCAGGCACTGCACCAGGAGCCGTGCCAGGCGGCAAGGGTGGCCGTGAGCCTGGCAGGACAAGGGGAGGGAGCTTGTGAAGCTCTGCTTATCTCTCACGGGCTCCAGGCGCCCGTGCTGGAAGCTGGATTCTCGCTGGCTGCCAGGGAGCAGCGAGCCCTCGGCTTTGGAGGGATCTCTGCCTGTGTCCCACAGCACCAGGATCAGTAGGAGAACGAGGGGCAGACAGAGCAAAAGTGCCAGATGCCACCACAGTGTCTGCCTGCCTCCAGACACACAGGCCTGGTGTTCCCAGCCAGGAGCAGGGAGAGCATCCCAGCTCCTCACAGAGCCCCTGTGCCTTGTGCTCCTCTCCCCTGCCTGTCCTGGCTCCCTTCTCAGCTGTTTGGCCACAAGCCTGTGACCCTGGGCACCCCTGGATGGTCACCAGCTGGTGTCCAGCCAAAGCCAGGGAGGTCAGCGTGACGGGAGCGTTGCTCTGAGGCCGTGTCCGCAGCATCACCTGTGTTCAGCAATGGCTGCGAGCACCGAGGGTAAAATCCCAACCAGAGCACAGCAGGAGGCTGTGGTGAAGGGTCCATGGCATAACGTCATCCCTGCAGGGTTAAAAACCCACGTGCCGTCAGATCTGAGCAAGGGGAGCCCCACATCTGCTGCAGCACCTGCCCAGTGCCCCCCCTGCCCTGCAGCCACCCCAGAGCCCGCGGCGAGGGCTGGGTCCGGGGGAACATCCCCCGCACTGCAGAGTCTGCACTGGGGAGAGGAAATCCACTCCAGCTGCCAGCTCTGGCTGATAAGACAATCTCCTTTCATCTCTTACTGCCTCTCACTCCACCCCTGGGTTCCTTTTCTTCATTTTCTGGTTGCACCCAAAGGCCCGCGCTGCGCTGGGCGCGCTGCGTCACCCTGACGTCAGGGAGGCAGCCAGGGCCGCGATCTCGGGGCTTCTTTCATAACCTGCCTGCCCTGGGGGCTCTCATTAATCGTGATCCACAGATAATGGCCCTGCAGAGCCATTGCCAGCAGTCCCAAGGGAACCCACACTGGTTTTTCCGCACAGGCGCCCTGGTGGAGCGGGAGCAGGGCAAACACGCTGGGAAAGGAGGCTGGGAAAGGGCAGGCACCAGGCTGGAGGGGCTCCAGGTGTGTGCACAGGCAGCTGGCAGCACTGGGCTTGCAGTGCCCTGGTCCAGTGGAAGGTATCCCTGCCCATGGCAGGGGTGGGGAATGAGATGGGCTTTGAGGTCCCTTCCAACCCAAAGCCCTCTGTGATCGCCCCAGGGTTGGCATGGGACCTTCTGCATCCACCCTGGGACAAAAAAAATAATGGATTTGGCCACAAGCCTCTGGCTTGGGCAGTCCTTCTTATTTATCCGTCCCATCCTGCTGGCTCAACACTCGGCTGTGGATATTGAGCTTCAGGCCTGTCAAGAGACATCAGAGTCATTCCACATCCACACGGCAGTGAGAGGAACAAGTCCGCAATTTTCCTATTTTGCCTTCTTCTTGGAGATCTTTAAAAAAGAAAAGAAAAAAAAATCTTTAAGAGTTTATGGGCCTTGCCTCCTTCTCCTTCATGCCTGCTCCCCACTGGAAAACAAGGATTACCTTAGCTGCTGGATTTCTCTTGCTCAAGGAGGGTTATTTGCAATCACTCCTGGCATAGCTTTATGTTAAGTGCTGGCCCAGCCCTGGTTTTGGGAAGAGGGCATAAATTCAGGGCTCGTTTCGAGCCACCACCCTCATTTTCAGTACGTGATCCCTCCTTCCTGCATAATGAAAATCCATTCCTTGTCTTGCAGGAGTCCATTGTAGGCAGAGGAGACCGGTGTGTCTTGCACATGGAAAAGAATTACTATGAGACAGCTCTTAAAACATTTTTTTTAATTGATGTGCTCCCAGTCTCCTGTTTGCTGGTGGGTAATTAAGTCAATTAACAAGCATCTGTTTATTTATTTCCCTCATTTATGGATGTAAGCAGTTCGGGTAGCAGTTTGTAACAGGGCCTGCTGCAGCTCGCCCGCCGATCCATGAATATTCAGGCAATCGCTGCACTCTATCTACAGGACCTGCTCCTCCACCTCCAGGAATCTGGGAATGAGCTCCAGGGTGGCCAGGGATGGGACAGGCTGTCAGCCTGGGGCTGGGGTGGACGGGGCTTGGAGCAACCTGGTCTGGTGGAAGGTGTCCCTGCCCATGGCAGGGGGTGGAACCAGATGGGCTTTGAGGTCTCTTCCATCCCAAACCAGTCTGTGATTCCGTGATTCCAAGTTCCCTCCTAATCTGCATTTTGGCAAAGCCCCTCAGACGCTCTCAAAGTCCTCTTGGGGCTGTTTTTGCGTCCCTCCTGCAGACCAAGGCTTCAGCATCCTTCAGAAAGCGTTCGAGGGCAGCTCGTGGAGGCTGGAAAGCAGCGCCCAGCTGCCCCCAGCCCAGGGGGGAGGGTCAGATTTAACACATCACGCCGAGCACGGCCCTCCTCCCCACATCCGTGTGCTTCCCGGATGGCTGGGGCAGGAAGCACCACCAGGAGAGCAGCGGCTCCCTGGGAATTTGTACTTCCTTGGGATCATCCAGGTGGATCTCCACCAAGCCCGCTGACCCTCCTGGGGATCTGCCCGGGACCTTTCTGGGGTCACCCAAAGCTCGGAGCACTTCGGGGTCACCCCGGACACCGCTGTCCCCATCTCCCGTGTGAAACACGCTCCGCATGCCCACAGCCGAAGGCTGCGAGCCCGGCCAGCGACGTCCCCCCGCGGCCCCAAGAGCTCCGAGCGCTGCCTTCAAAGAGCTGTGTAATCACGGGGAGCACGGTAAAGGAGGCCCCGGAGCCAGAGAAGGAGGGATCAGCAGTCTCCGGGCACAGCGCTCATCTCGGCGAGCACTTTGCCGGGGCACAGCTGCTGCTGACGCCTCTCCTGCAGCCGCACCGGGTTTGTTGCCGTGTCAGCACCAGGGATGTTCACTCCCTCCCGGAGCACCCTTCGGGTGCCGAAGCCCTGCCACGCTCCACACGCTGCTTTTGCAGGGCCGGGGGTGGGGAAAGGGATGCTCCCGGGCCGGGGAATTGCCGCAGCGGCTCGGGCTGGCCCTGCGTGCCCTGCTCCTGGGGGGAGATGCCATCAGCAGCTCGGAGGAGGCTGCACGGAAAGCATCCATCGCGCCTGGGAGAGGGGAGGGCAAGGCTCCTGAGCGCCCTCGCAAAATTCCTTGGGTTTGGGAAATTAATTAGTTTAGATGAGCAATTAGAGCTCGATTTAGCGCTAGCTCGTTGCAGCTCCGCTGGATGGCTGCGCCTTCCCCTCTCCCACTCCTCAAACGAGAGTTTTGGGGTTTTACAGCAGAGATCATCGGGGCTGGGAGTGCAGTGAGGGATGGAAGAAATCCGGGATGGCAGTGGGTGAGGGAGGGCACAGGTGGGAGGGTCATCTCCAGGGTGCAGGGAGCTGGAGATTTGGCCAAATCCTGCTGTTGGAGATTTCCAGGATGGCTGGAGATGGCCAACCTCGTTTCAGAGCTCACAGAAATTTGCCATCCAGTTTTGAGACAACTCAAAAAAGTCCAACAAGAGTCCCAGAAAAACCCTCCAATTTGCAGCAGAGCAGGAGGTGTCATAATAACAATAATAATACTAGTAATGATCGTTGGATCAAAGTTTGCTGTCATGAACTGGCTGCAGCCCAAAGCTGCTTAATA
Organism: Corvus brachyrhynchos; assembly: GCF_000691975.1. Lineage (NCBI taxonomy): Eukaryota > Metazoa > Chordata > Aves > Passeriformes > Corvidae > Corvus > Corvus brachyrhynchos. The sequence goes on along the minus strand of NW_008240023.1, from coordinate 363,954 downwards.
AACTTGATTTCTGTGTGACAGCTGAGCCAAGGCACCGGAGAAATTCACATCCCATGGCTCTGTTGATAAATAAAAGATCCCCTCAGGGCAGTGCAGAGCTGGGACCTTTCTTCCACCCACTTTGCCCCCAGAGAAGCCACACTCAGTTGTTGGTGCCTCACCCCTGGCAGTGCCCAAGGCCAGGCTGGACGGGGCTTGGAGCACCCTGGGACAGTGGAATGTGTCTCTGCCCATGGCAGGGGGTGGCACTGGTTGAGCTTTCAGGTCCCCTCCCACCCAAGCCAGCGTGGGATTCCAAGGTTCCACAATAATTGCATGCTCTGAGCCCTCCTTTAAATCTTTTTAGAGTCTCTGAAAGACAACAGATGAAGACATCATTTTCCCAGGCAAACGAAACGATGTGCTTCCCCCCCAGGAAATCATTTCCATTCTGCACCTTTTCCTTAATCCCACACAATTTGAGAGACGGTTGATTTATAGATTTCGGAGGCTCTCTTTCTTCCCTCTGCTGCCAGAAGTGAGACGGATCACGCACGTCCCGCCCTGGCTGAGGCTTCAGCACGTGTGCCGAGCATTCCCCGTGTCCCCCACGGACACAGCACGCAGGGACCAGGGTGTGGAGGGTTCCAAACAGCACCCAGGGCTCCAAAGGAGGTTTGGAGGAGGTGTATCCTCACCACAAAACAGGCACTTGATCTGAATTCCAGCGAGGAGAAGGAAAAAACGTGGAGGGAGAGGAAGAACTGGTGCACAGGAGGATGGAAGACAAGGCAGGGTGAGCACAGGGGTTACACTGCGGGGTGGGTGCTTTTGGGGGCTCTTTAAAATCCAGCCCAGATAGGGCCACTCTCACAGTTATTAATAATTACCTCTGTTTGATCTCCTCTCCTCCCAGGCTGCGTCCTGGTATTTGTCTGGAGAGGGAAAAAACCTAAACCAACCAACCAAAACAAACAAAGAAACAAACACAAAGCCTGCTCCCCCAGACAAAACAAACAATAAAAAAACCCCAACTCTCCCCACCCCCAAAAAACCCCCAAAACTTTAACACCTTCAAAATACAGCACTCACAAAGAAACAAAAAAAAACCAAATTAAAACCAAACACACACACACAAACCCCCCAGAAACCCAGCCCTCCCAGAAAACGCTAGAAAAACCAACACCTCAAACAAAAAACAGATTCCCCCCACAAAATCCCCAAACAAACCCACCCTCAAAAAACCCAAAAAAGAAACAAAAACCCCCAACCCCCCCAAAACTCAAAAAATCCACCCTGAAGCAAAACACAACAAAATCAAAAAACCCTAGAAACAAACAAACAAATAATCACATGCAAAATGAAACCAAACCCCACCCCAACACTCCCTCAAAAATAAAAAAACCTCCTCCAGAAAAAGCCCCACCCCCAGAAAAATCTTCAACACCCCGGCAAAACAACAGCTTTTGGGTTGAACACGGAGAAGTCTCTGCAGGGAAGGGAGATGCTGTTACCCACATCCATCCTGAACTTCCCAACAAACTGCCCTGGGCTAGCACCCACCCTTGGCCAAACCTTTTGTGCGTGTCCAACACCCCCTGGCTTTATCACCCTTTTCAGCAGAGCGCTCCCAGCTCCTGAAAAAACCCCTCCCACGGCCATTGCTCGGGGACATCTCGTCCTTCCCGGAGCACGAAGCTGTCCAGGCCCCGCAGGTGCTCGGAGCTGCTGCCCCGCCAGGGTGGAAGGGGCTGCTCCGGGCTCCCGTTCAACAGGCACAGGAAATCATCCTCGTGGCATCATCTCATCTGGCCTTGCCTCTGCTCCAGCTGGGCCTGCCTCTCTTCCAGAGGTGCAGCTGCCTTGGAGGATCTCGGAGTTGGAGGAGGAGAGGTTTTGGCATCTGTTCCCCCCAGTGCTCCCTGCGCTTTCGGGGTTGCTCAGGTCGCAGCAAAGGCAAACACGCTTTTCCTGGATCTCCTCCTAGAAGGGGCTCAGGGGAGGGTTTGGAGGGGCTAAAACTAGAAAGGAAAAATAATTAAAACCCCTAATGAAGCTGGAGGCGCCAGCACAGCTGATAACAGGGTCTCCATGATGCCTGGGGTTTAGGGTGGGTTGAAAGCCAACAGGGCTACAATCCTGCAGGAAACTCATCCTGCTGCTTCCTCAGCTCCTGCCACGGCTTTGGTTCAAACTCCCATTCCTATGGGGACAGCGGAGACCTTTGAGACAAGCTGGAAATCATAAAAACATGGAATGGTTTAGGTTGGAAAGGATCTTAAGGCATCATCTTGTCCCACCCCCTGCCATGGGCAGGGATACCTTCCACTGTTGCAGGTGGTTCCAACCCCATCCAGCCTGGCCTTGGACACTTCCAGGGATGGAGAGTCCACAGCCTGGACTTGCTCCCTGTTTTCCTGGTGCCCAGAAATTCTCTCACAGAAACAGTGGACTTTTCCCTTGGAACAGCACTACCATGGACACTCCTCTCTCAGAGAACTTCCCCAAATGTGCTGCTGCTGGAGAAGGTGCAGAGGCTGGACTGGCAAACACACCGAGGGCTGATACAGGCTGAGCTTGGAGAGGGGAGAGCAGAACCATCAGCTCTCCGGGTACAACGAACAGGAATTCCTCTGATATCCACTTGTTCCCCAGGGAAAAGAAAAAATGATGTTGAAAACACCCAGTGTCAGAACAGACCTTCCAGAACAGCCCTTGCAGTGGCTCCAGCAGGGATGCTGGGTGGGAGTATCAGCCTCAAAATTACGTACAGACCTGGTGTCAGGGGTGTGTGGGACACATTTCTGGAGGTTTTGAGATCCTCTCTCCTCTTGGGGAGGGAACTCCCAGCACTTGTGGGGAGGGAACTCCCAGCACTCCTTCCTTCTCATCCAGCTGGGAGCAGGTGCTGATGCCTCTGTTCCGTACACTGGGTGCTCTGAGCTTCCTTCTTCATCCTCACGGATGAGCTTTGTGTCTGGCTGCAGCCTTAGGTGCTCCGGGGCTGGATCACAGGATCGGAGAATCCCAGAATGGTTTGGGTTGGAAGAGACCTTAAAGCCCATCTCGTTCCAACCCCTTCCGCCATCCCAGGTGGAGTGTGACACTGCCATGGTCCTTCCTCACACAAGTCCCTGCAAAGGGCCGAGGGATGGACCAGCCAACACTCAGGGAGAAAGGGAAAACCTCCCAGGACTGCTGCCTGCCCCGTGGTGCCCGGAGCGGGGAAGCCACACAATGGAGGGATTACAACAAACCCATAAATCAACCCGGGGAAAGCAGGGAGCATAAACACCCAGATGATCCCTGAATACACAGGGAAGTGGATGCATAAGCAGAGTTTTAATGAATACCCATTCCTGGGGAAACCCCGCCTCTGGCACCAGCAGGAGGTTTGTGCAGAGTGGAACCAGTGGGATGACTGGGGCACGGAGAAAGGACGGAGCCTGTGACCCACCTGCCTGGCACCGGCAGTGTGGCTGATGTGACAGGGCAGGTCTGTCCCCCTTGCTGGGCACCCCAGCAGGAACAGCTGCTGGCACACTGCACGATCCCAAACCCTGCTGGAAGGGTCATGGCTCCACAGGCCAACGGGAAAATGCACTTGTATGGGAAATCCAGGCCCACTGACTGCGGGGGAAGCATGGGGAATGCCCAGAGCAGCTTTGTCCTCAGCCCCTGGGTGCTCTTTGCCTGGCTGCCAGACAAGGCCACCCCAAGGGACACTTGAGGGACAGGAACTTTGCTTGAAGTCCTTCAGATCCAACCGCTGGGCACTGGGCTTCACCAGAAAAGAGCTGTGGCTGCCCCTGGATCCCTGGCAGTGTTCCTGGCCAGGCTGGACGGGGCTTGGAGCAGCCTGGGATAGTGGAAGGTGTCCCTGCCCGTGGCAGGGGGTGGGACTGGATGGTCTTTAAAGGCCCTTCCAACCCAAACCATTCCATGTACAAACATGTATTTTTGGAGCTGTGCCCACTCCACCGTCCTCCCTCCACCCCGTGCTGGATTTAAACCAAAGCAGCATCTGAAATGATTGCCCTGAACCTCCCTCCCAGCTGCAAGCTCCATTTTCTGGGCCAGAAGCCCCTGACAACCCACTCCCTGAGGGAGGCAAGGAAATCTTCAAATGTGGTGTGGCAGCCTTGCCTTCCTTCAGGACAGGCAGCGCTTCCCGAGGGACGAGCCCCGTATTTATGCCCTGGGCCAGAGGATGCTGGAGCGCTGGGGAATGCCCCATCCCTCCAAAGCACCCTGCAGGGCTGCTGAGGGGCCGGGACACAGGCAGGGAGCAGTTCTGGGGTGAGCTCCAGCCCCCGACGGCCACAGAGGCGGCTCTTCCCCTGCAGCTTTCTGCTTGCTGAAGCGCTGCTCCTGCTATGAAAGTCAGAAAAGCAATAACATCCCCAGCAGTAGATGCCTCTCACGATAGCTCAGGGAGCAGATAAGGCTCCCAGAGATGTGTTATTCCCGTTCAAAGCCTTGGTCACAGTGACCTCCGCAGATACTTTAAACTCAAGCTGGTTTAAATTTGGTTCTGTGTTTGTTTGTTGGTGCATCCACTTTTTAAGGAAACTTTCAGCGATCCTAAGCCCCGCTCGTGTCTGCTGTTCTCTGGTTTCCTTCTTCATTTAATGAGGCAAGGACTAGTTAATTAAACAAAAGACCTCCATCTCCCAGCGGACAGACTGCCCTTGGCCCGAGCAATCGTGCTCCCCACCCCTCTCCTTCTCCCTCCTGCCAGGAGATGGAAACCAGCCCTTTGATGGGACATGTTTGCATCTTACAGGGATCCAGTAAGTTAAAAAAAATATAAAAATAAAAAAAAATAAACAGAGTCAGTTTGCTTCCCACTGAACCCCAAAGCTTGGGCATGTAACTGCTTTGGGATGCAACACAGTCCTGCAGCTGAGAGAGGGTGGCTGGGTGGTTTCATGGAGCCCCACATGGAAAAGCTCCCCTATCCCTGTCCCCACACCATTTTTAGCACGGGAGTTGCAGACACGCACGGCTGCATCCCAAACCCCTCCGTGTAATTACAGATCCACGGTTTCTTCTGGGCTTCCGCTTATTTAATCATCCTTTCTCGTCTGCCTCTAATACCCTGAGCTCTGTCAGAGGGCAAAAACACAGCCTTTACATCCAGGAGGACAAGAGTTCCCTGCAACAGCTGCTATATTTATCATGGGGAAAAAAAATACACTGGGTTGCCATGGCAACCCTGGCTTCTAAAAATAGACCTGCCATATCCAGCACCGCCGAGAGCACAGGCAGCGCTGACGGAAGCTGCTTCCACCGAGCGCTGGGGAATGGAAGCAAACTTTTCTTCCCCCGCTGGAATTGCCACGGAGCAAATCCTGAAAAAAAAAAAAAAAAAAAAATCACGCGAGCCTTTGCTAATTAAAACCTTGTGCAAAGGATCCCCACTTCCCTCGGCTCAGAGATGGATCCCTGAACTGCAGCTCCTGGGATCAAAAGGGTGCTTTGGGAATGGGGGGCAGGGCTGATGCGAGCGGGGTGAAGGGATGATGAAGATGGCATGATGCTGCTGGATGAGGCTGGTTTTCCAGCAGGGGCTCGGAGTGGCCAAGTGGCCACGGCTCTGGCGTCAGAGCCAGGCAGCAGATCTGGCTGGGTTTGGACACCCTCAGGGAGCACCCAGCCTTGCCTTGCTTGCTTTAAATGACCCACAGAGGGCTGTAATGGGGATACAGAGGTTTCCACATGTCCTTTTCCTCCCCTTCCACCAACAGAACCAGTTCTCTGGGCATTAAATCAGGAGCCTTCTCCTTGCCTGCCGGAACACAGACCCTGTTACCAAAACACACCCCGAGCTCCCCGCAGCAAGAGCCAGCTGAGCATCCCCCAAAATCTGATTAGCAGGGCTGAGCAGTCGCAGCCTGCTTGGGAACAGCAGTTGCTTCCCATTGCACTCCAGGCCTCCAGTCATCTCCCTAATGCTCCTTGACATTCCTTGCTCGGCGCCTCTGGCAGCGCGCGGCCCCCAGCGCTGCTCGCGGGTGGGGGGCTCCGAGTGCCCTCCCCGAGCTCTCCCCACGCAGCCCTGGCTTCGAGGAATCCTTGAGCGCGGAGCTGGAGTGCTGGGTGCCCGCTGGAGGAGGCACGGCGCTGCTTGACTCCTGCTCTGCTGCCGGGAGGAAGGCGCTGGAGAGGGAGGAAGGGCTCTCCAGGAGGAAAACACTTCACGTTGTTGTAGCAGTGAGTGTGTGTGAGAAAGTGTTCTGTCTCCTTTTTTCCCCCTCCACTTAAGGAACAACAGACTGCCAGACCTGATGGGAGCCCAGGGCAATCTAGTGCAATGTTTTCTCTATTTCGTGGTTGATACCAGCAGCCTCGGAGCAGGGTCCAGAGGAGGCCACGAGGATGCTCAGGGAGCCAGGCTGGGAGAGCTGGGGGTGCCCACCTGGAGAAGGTTCCAGAGACACCTCAGAGCCCCTTCCAGGCTTAAAGGGGCTCCAGGAGAGCTGGAGAGGGACCTGGGACAAGGGATGGAGCGACAGGACACAGGGAATGGCTTCCCGCTGCCGGATGGGATATGGGGAAGGAATTGTTCCCTGGGAGGGTGGGGAGGGTGCCCAGAGAAGCAGCAGCGGCAGCAGCGGGGGCTCTCTTGACTCTTTGCATCTCCCACCCGTGGTGGCCACGTGGACGTTGCCTCCCCTCCACCAGCTGTGCCTCTGGGCTGGCCAAAGACACCGGCCCCACACAGAGACGCCGCAGCCCAGCCTGTGACCCAGAGCTGGACACGATGGACAGGCGCGTGCCGGTCACTGAGCTGAGCAGTGCCCAGAGGGTGTTGCTGTGCAGGAAGCCCCACTCTGCCCACATGCAGTCCCCAGGCTGGGGCCGCAGGAGCATCCAGCTCTCCGAGGGGCTGGCGGGAGGGTGCTGGAGCAGGGAAGAGCACGAGAGCTTCGGCAAGGCCTTGGCAGGGGGGAAGGGGCCTCGCTCAAGGACTTCAGGTTCTGTTTGCTTCACCCCGCTTCATCCTGACCCACTTCCTGGCCAATCCCAACTTGCCATGAGCTCACTGCAGAGAGGATATAAACACTGGATGTTTCTCTGGCTGCCTCCAGTACCTGTGATGTCCTGCTACAGTTCCTGCTCAGCACCTTCCCACAGGCTCCCCGTGCCTCTGGAAGCAGAGCACACTTGTCCTCCTCTATTCTCTGTCATGCCTGGCCCACTTTTACACCTGCCCTGAATCCCTTTCCCCCCTGCAGGGCCCAGAATGGTGTTTCTATAGCTGATGGCTGTATCAGCATCACAGCAGCCCCTCCTTGTCACTGACAAGGGCAGTAAATTCGTGCCCAAATAAATCCCTACCTTTGCAACAGCGTGTGAAAGGAAAGGCTTTAATGGTGAATAAACTCCCAAACCGGCCAAATGGGAAAGGGAGGGGATGAGATTTACACTAAATGCCACGGTGTGATGGCAGGGGGTGCAGCTCCTCTGGCTAAGGACTGAGAGGATGGAGGGAGGGATGTTTGCTGCTGGGGCTGCTGCTCTCAGAGCAGGGCAGGGAGTTAAGGGCACAGAGCCTGTTGCTGCTAATGGTGTTTGTGTTTAGAGCCTAAACTCACATCAGGGGAAGATGATTTAGAAGGAAATTCTTTAGTATAAGGGCAGTGAGGCCCTGGCACAGGGTGCCCAGAGCAGCTGTGGCTGCCCCTGGATCCTTGGCAGTGTCCAAGGCCAGGCTGGACACTGGGGTTTGGAGCACCCTGGGATAGTGGAAGGTGTCCCTGCCCATGGCAGGAGGTGGCACTGGATGGGATTTAAGGTCCCTTCCAACCCAAACCATTCTGGGATTCTGTGAAATAGACTTCACCAGGGCATCCTTCCCTCCCCAGGAGAGCCTGCACCTCTCAGTAAGGCCAGGCCATGTGCAGATGTAAGAGCAGCCTGCATGTCCAGGCCCAGCCACGCCGTGCTCATGGTCAGGTGGGTGCTTTCCCAAGGAAACCCAGCTCCTGACGGCTCTGTCCCAGCCCCAACCCGCTGCCATGGGCCACAGGAATGCAACAACAGCCCTGCACAAGCCCACACAGACTGGTGGAGCACGTGCCCCACACGTGGGCTGGGCTCTGAAAGTGAAATGTGACAGAGGGCATGGAAGGTGCTCAAGATTTACAGGGATGATGCAGAACAAACACAGTAAGATGCCTAATTTTGATGTGGATCTGGAGAGATTTACCTCGAAGGCTTAGCTGGGACCCCTGGGAGAAGCTTTGTGCGTGGAATGCTCCCAGCCCCAAAAAGAACAAGACACATCCCAGCAGAGCCCAGGCAATGACTCCAAACAGGAGGTGAGATCCCAGAATCCTGCATCCCTGGATGTTCCCCCGTCACAGATCCTCACCTCCCTCCTGGTTTCCTGCCACCGAGCTGGCTCAGGTTTGTGCCCTGTCCTTGCAGACATCCCTGATCCTCCACCCCCACTTCTGGCAGGACAAAACCAACAAAAATCACAGCAGGACACATGTTTCATCAGGAATCCATGGAGAAGCCACGTTACAAGCCAAGGGACACCTTGGGTACTTTCAATCTGCTGGAAATTATGAGTTTTGGTTCCACTGCTGTCCCAGACCACAGAATCCCACACTGGTTTGGGTTGGAGGAGACCTTAGAGCTCATCCTGTTCTATCCCCTGCCATGGGCAGGGACACCTTCCACTGTTCCAGGCTGTTCCCACCTGGCCTTGGACACTGCCAGGGATCCAGGGGCAGCCACAGCTTCTCTGGGCACCCTGTGCCAGGGCCCCACGGTGCCTTTTCCAGCCTTTCCTCCAACAAAACCTGATACAACCACACTGAATTTTGCCTCGGGTTTCCTTTCTTTGCTCCAAGTTCAGCTGGGTCTCTCTCCAGGAGCCAGGAATTAAGTAGCACAGCTATTCCAAGGTAAATTGCTCTGTGATTGCTTTTCCATAGCAAGAGGGTTGTTTTCTTAGGGCAAACCACTTTTATCCTTGAGCAAAGTGTCAGCAGGAGGAATAGCCAGGGAAAGCTTGGCCATGCTGCTGTCGTGGAGTTACTATCAGGTAAAAAAGACCAGTGAGTTTCCCCTCTACAGTTCTTGTGGCCAAGTTCTTTAACTTTTCCCTCAGCTCAGCTGAGGATGTCAGAGCTGGGGTTCCCTATAAATTCTCTCAGTCTGGCTGGGGAGAGCAAACCAAAAGGGCACAGAAACCATGGAGCTGCTCCAGCCAGGGAGAAACGCCTGTAATTAATGTAGTGGGAAAATTACACATTTATTTTCCCCCCCCCCAAACACCAGAGCAGACATCCATTTCCTGCAGGGCTGTGGACGCCTGCCAGCCCGCAAATAAATCACAAAGCCACAAAGCCAACAAGGAGGAAAAGAAAGGGGAATTATCACAGAGGATGCAGCAGCCTTTTGTACCAGGGAAATCACCAGCGTCGCCACCAGACGACTATTGTTCACCAGTAACATTCCCTAATGCTTCCCACCACTTGGGACTCTCGTGGGGAGGGATGCTCGAGCAGAACAACGGAGGTCTCCTTGGATTTTGTGAGCTCCAAAGGCACAGCTGAGGGGTGGCTTGGGAGATGGACTGACCTGCCCCGGAGGCGTTTGTGGGACCAAACCCAAACAAACCCACAGCAAACCTGATATTAAAGAGGCTTTGGCACGGGTGAGAAAATGGAATAAACCCAAAGTTGCCGACTTTCCTCCAGGAAGAGGGTGTCTGGAGGGCAGGGATGGAGCACTCAGTGGTCTGGCAGCCCCTCCAGAGGGACCGTGTCCAGTGGTGCTGGAGATTAAAAATAAGAGAACAAACAGTTTCAGCGAGGGATTTGCAGTCCTACTCCCACACATCTTCCCTCCCCTCGCCTGTCCCCGTGGAGCTTTAATGGCCTGGGCCCCACCTCACAGCACACTGGAGTCACTGAGAGCCTCTCCACAGCCTTCCAGCTGCCTTTGGCTCCAGCACCGGGATCACGACAGCAGCTTTACGGCTTCCCCTGTGGCCCGTGAAGCTGGGCTTCATCAGCACCGGGAGACTGCAGGAGAAGGTCCATTCATGGGGTTCTGAAGGGCAGTTCCTGCTTTCTTTGCCACCCAGGGCTTGTTAAATGAGCCGTGGGCGGGTGCCATGCTTCCCAGGACATACTGTGGCCACAGCAACCCTGGCAAATGCATGAGCATTCCCAAGTGGGACTTTTTTCTTTCTCACTCTGAGCTGAAGCGCTTTAGGGGGCACTCAAAACCATCCTGTGCTGCTCACAGAGAAGCTTCTCCACCACCTCCTTCCCTGCCACAGGAACACTGAATGCCATGGATTGGAAGGGACCCTAAAGATCACCTGGTTCCAACTAGACTGGGTTGCCCCTAGCCCCTTCCCACCTGGATGGGGTGGGCTTATCTCCCTGAACCCCCTGATTTCACTGCCTGGCCACCAAACCTCCAGCAGAACCAGAGGTCCCATGACCAGGGACAGCTGTGACAAAATTCCTCCCATCCCGAATCCTCAGCCCTCCTGCTCTTACTCTGCAGTGGGCAAACACAGCTGGCACTTAGCAAAGTGAGGGAATAGAGCAAAATGCTTCCCTGCACCTCAGGCACTTCAGCTTTTCCTTTCCTTCCTTGGCCTGCTTAAAAAAAAAAAAAGAGAGAGAGAGAGAAATTGTATTTATTCACACACACAACAGCGAAACATTTGTTTAGGAGAAAATCTCCCTGATTCTTGGCTGTTACTCCAGAGGCAGGGAGAGCAGCAGCCCTCAATGTCTGCCTGTTCCTGGGTGACTCGTGCTTTTGTGCTTTGAGCGACGTTCCCCATTCTGATAAAAGTATTAGTGCATTTCTTGGGCTGAATTATAAATGACGAGATGCAAAGCCCTCTCTTTGTGCACTCCAGTGCTGAGACCTGACATGCCAAACAAGTCACTCCAGCTCTCAAAGTGCCCACAGCAGCTCCCCCCGCTCTGCGCAGACAAAGCACCCGAATCATTTGGCTGTGTTTATGAGGGACACATTTCAGGGATCAGGGTGAGAATAGACGTCTCCTGGATGTTTCCACAGCGCTTTGCTCGGAGCAGTGGCTCCTGCAGCAACATCCTCTGAGCGGGGTCCAGGACAAGCTCCCTCTCGAGCTCAGCATGACCAAATGGCACACAGGACGAGGACACTCGGGATAAGCACATCTGGAAGTGGCTCTCTAGCTGCAAAGAAATGCCTATTAACACACTTTTTTTAGGGTAAAAATGGAGCAAAACTAAAATACAGCAAGCATGGATTCGAGTTTTCATCTGGGGAGGGGAAAGCTGTCCCCAAACCAGAGCACGCCCAGCATTGCAAACAGCAGGTTAATCCTTTTTTATTTGTGTTCCCATTTCCTTTTAACCAAAAGAATCACAGAATCGTTGAGGTTGGGAAAGACCTCCGAAATCACCAAGTCCATCCATGAATCCAACACCACTAAACCATTCCCCTGAGCACCACATCCACACGCCTTTTGAATGTTTCCAGGGAAATGCCTCCAGCTTTGCCCTGGGCAGCCTGGTCCAATGCCTGACTGACCTTCCAGTGGGGAGATTATTCCCAATTTCTGCTCTAAACCTCACCAGCCATTCCTTCTTGTCCTGTGCCTTGAGCTCCAGAGCCTTGCCCAGCTCCGTTCCCTTCTCAGGACGCTCATCCCGGGTGGAACACCCGGAAAGGGAGCTGCACTACCCCAGGGCAGAGCTTTTCCCTTTCATTTCTACAAATAAACAGGAAGAAAAAAAACACCTGCAAAAAATTGGTTTAGGCTAATCCTAAACTGAAAGTTCATATTCCTTAGCTGGATTTCAAAACCAAAGTTTTCTTGACCCAAAACGTTTAATTTGACCTAAAAGGTCTCGCTTTGCTTTAAGTCTCTTGGAAACTTAGAAATCAGGGGACTGAACAGCTCATTAAAAAAGAAACAAAAAAGAAAATAAAGCACTCTCCCCGTCAGGGTTTGAGGCAGGTGACACCAATAAGCAGTGATAAAAGAGTCTGTGTTGGCAGGAAATGCCTCAGCTTGCCCATGTGCCCGCAAGGGCACGTTAGTTCACGTTGTCGAAACTGCTCTATTTAAAAATAACAATAATAATAATAATAATTAAACATTCCCTCAGCCAAATGGAAAGAGAGGGTGGTGCCTGGGCAGGAAATGGAGCCAAGTGCCCTGACGGAGGGGCCGTGTCCCGTGTCCCATGTCCTGCCCTGGCCCTGCACCGCGGAGGCATTGCTGCGGCCACGCGGAGCTCCCACGGAGCAGAACAGCAGGGGTGGCTCTCCAGGAGCCCTGGGCTGGGTGGTCCCAGCAGCCCTGACCCAGAGGGGGGAGGCAGCTCTGCTTATCCAGGAGCAGCCTGTGCGTTAGTGCGGCTCTGCCTCATCTCCCGTGCTGCATTTTGCTTTCAAGGCCTTGCAGCGTCCCAGACATCAGCTCATCGCCTCCCCAGCGTCCCTTGTCCAGCAGGGTGACCCAGAAACAGCTGTGTGAGCGCAGACATCTGCCCGTAGTTCCAGCTGACAGGGGAGCTTACTGTGCTTGGGTTCAAGGACACTTTAGAATGCCTTAGGGCCCCTCACGCCTCCATCTCATGCCATCACAGAACACTAAACTTGGAGAGGACCTCCATGGAGCCCAGAGAGGCGTCCTTTCCTCGTGTGCTTCTGGGAAGGGAAGTTTCCCTCCATCTGAGACCTCTCGAACCAGCCACTTCCAGCTGACAGGGGAGCTTACTGTGCTTGGGTTCAAGGACACTTTAGAATGCCTTAGGGCCCCTCACGCCTCCATCTCATGCCATCACAGAACACTAAACTTGGAGAGGACCTCCATGGAGCCCAGAGAGGCGTCCTTTCCTCGTGTGCTTCTGGGAAGGGAAGTTTCCCTCCATCTGAGACCTCTTGAACCAACCAGGAGCACACGTTCCCCCTCGTTGGCAGATTTTGCTGGCGTGTTTTTCCAGGCCTGCAGTGCTCACTGCTGGGGGCTCCACACGGAAGCTCCAGCAGGCTCCAAGAGCAGGCTCTGCTGGCCAGTGGAATTCCTAGCCCATGTCTGACCCACGGCTTCTGGGGGCACACCCTGAGCCTGTTGTGTCTGAGACCATTGCCCTAAATACCTCCTGCTCGTCTCCGCTTTCCCAGCCATTACAGGATCCCTGGGGAGGAGGCATTTCACATTCCCTGCAGCCTGGCTGCTGCACAGCCCAAAGCCCAAGAAAGCCTCACGAGAGCAGCAGCTTTCTGTGTGCTGCTACCCTCTGCATCCGAGGGATGCTCCTGAACTTTAGCCTGGCTTTCGCTTCTGGCTCCTCTCCGAGGCCTTTGATCCAAGAAAGCCTCTCGACATGTTCCCCTTGCTCAGCTGGGGAATTCAGCACTGCGGTATCTTGCATTGCAGATTATTTTTAGGGATGATCCAATCGAGACAGATAAAAATAAGAAACGAGCTGAATCTTTGCTGGAGCCAACTGCAAAATGCTGTGGCTTACCAGAACCTCGTGGCCAGAGTGGGATTCCTGATCCAAGAGCACATCCAAGAACAGGTCAAGGGTTCATCCACAAAACTCGATGGCTCAGGCTGTGCTGCCACCAGCACCCAGCAGGACAAAAAACAGAGACCACCACAGATAAACACAGATACCTGCATGCCAAAACACCCAAGTCACATCCAAATTTCATTTCAAAGTCAAGGAAACATCACCCATAGCTGCGAAGGACATCCTAAGCAACAACAGGCAGCCAGGCTGGTGATGCAGTGCTGAATTTCACTGAAAGCCCTTAATAAATGGTTATCAGATCCTTAATAAACTCGGCTGGGCTGTGGAACCACAGCCCTCACCGTGTGGCTCTCGACTGGAGAGAAAAGAAGAGCAGAAAGCAGTGAGACATCTCCCCATGGCATATGCCCAGACTCCAGAAAAGCATTTGGGGCAAAATTCCAGAGCACAGTGAAGGACAAAAACTGATTTTTCCTTTTTTCACTGATGTGAAGGAACAGGATTTGCTCTCAATTGGTCAGTATTGCCTGGGGAAAGAAAGTAAAAAACCACCCCTGAGAGATGACTTGTCTGAACCAGTCACTTAGAGGCATTTATTTTTTAACAAGGGAGTTTTTCCCTTTTTTTTTTTTCTTTTTGGTCAGGTTGATTATTGCCGACAGTATTTTAGCATCTGCTGTGCCTGCTGACCTACCACATTTACCCTACTTACACTAATTAAACTTTAATTAAGCTCACTAGATGTTCATCTAACATCAAAAGTAAGGCAAAGGCTTCGCAAAGCGAAGGTCTCAGCGTGGCCGGGCAGTTTGGGTTTACATCACTTTATTTATACACCCCTAACAAAGGGGAGGGGTTTTTAAGCGCAGCTCACTTCTGACCTACTCACCTGACCCTTCCAACACCTGCTCTGCAGTTTTGTTCTGAACCAGCTGCACGAGGACTGGCACTTTTTGGGGTAACAGAGACCTCAAGGGACTGAGGAGTGTTTTGGGATGCTCCCGTCAGTCCAGGCCCTCAGGTACCCCAGGTTTCTCCTCCCAGGCTGCCAATCAGGTCTTGTATTTCTATTTCTTAAAAAAAAAAAAACGGAGCAAAAGGACTTTTCTGCCAGCCCACCCTGGCAGTGCAGGGTGCAGTCTCTGTTCAGTGCACGCACAGCTGTTTTCCAGTCGGCCTCGCTCAAACAACTCCAGCCAAGTTTCCTGACAAGTCCGTTTTCCTCTCCTCTCCGCCTCCAAAATAAATTCCCTCGCATCCCAGGAAACGTGCTGCCACCACAGGCTTGGGAAGGGCAGGGAGAGGCAGCATCAGGAGTTCCTTGTGGCACCTGGAACACGGGTGTCACATCCCCCCCCACAGCCAGGGCTACATCAGCCCGCGGGGATTAAAACAGATCCTGGCGCTCTCCTCAGCTCAAAAGATTCCCAGAATCCTTCAGGTTGGAAAAGACGTCAAAGATCTTCGAGTCCAACTGTTAACCCAGCACTGCTTTTCCCTGTTTTTTTTTTTTCAGCTGGGAAAGCAAAAGCCAGCTGCATGTGCATGCTTCAAGGATCAGCAATCTGATTGTCGGCATCCAGAACTGTCCTCCTGCGCAGTTCACTCCATTCCCACCTTCAGCAAAATCATCCTGGGAAAGCCACTTCTTTTAGAGCTATTCCTCTAAAATTGCTTGAGCAATTCTCCCTCTTTTTGTTCTCTCTTTTTTTTTTTTTTTAAAGCAAGCAGGAACTTTAAAAAGAAGGTGTTTTGGAAAAGGATATTTTGGCAACAAACCTTTCAGTTTAGTGCTTGGCAGGCACCAAGCGTTTAATCTTTGAAAAATAAAAATTTGTTCAGAGCTTTGGGGTTTTGCTGGGTTTTTTGGCTTTTCTAAATGAAAGTGCAGGTTGGTGCTGTGAGTGGGGAGGTTCTGACACACACACACACACACACACACACAAACCCCTCAGCACTGGTGGATTTCCAGTGATCCCTACATAAAAAGATCTGAGTCCAAGTCCAAATTCAGGAGGAACACACATGGATGCATGGAATGAGTTCCCCTGAATGACAGCTCCCAGGTAGCACTGGAGGGTGTTGGAATCATGGAATGGTTTGGGTTGGAAAGGACCTTAAAACTCTTCCCATTCCACCCCCTGCCATGGGCAGGGACACCTTCCACTGGACCAGGCTGCTCCAAGCCCTGTCCATGCTGGCCTGGAACACTCCCAGGGATGGGGCAGCCCATTTAAGGGTCTTGGGGACCCCCAAGAGCAACCCCTCACTGGTTCCCTCTTCCCTGCAGTGCCACTTGCTGGGCAGCAGATCCTTCACCTCCTCCATCACCTGCCCGTGCCACCCTGCTGGTCCCAACACTCCACAATTCCCTGGAATGCCACTGCCTTTGCGACAGGGACGAGAGAGTCAGGGCCTCCTTCGGCTGCTGGATGCTGTGACAGAGAGAGGCTCCAAGCCTTAAAGTAAAAATTCTACTTCATAAACAAAGCAGAGATGAGATTTGTCACCAGGCAGGAACGGGGAAGTCGCTGTTCCAAACAAAACCACCTATTGATCGTGTTTTACTGTCAGTCCATCCAAGGAAAGCTGCTCCTGGTGAATGTTCTGTGCACAAGCAGGGGCTCCTAGTGAGACACCCCGTCCATCGGCTGAGCCCAGCAATGGGAGCTCTCCGTGCAGGAATGAAATGGGTGCCTGTGCCACCACGGCCTGGGCAGACAGGTGCCAGTGCCCCTGTTAGCCCTTGGCCTGTGGTGTACAGAACAGTAGAACAACCTCTTTAAAACCACATCTATCTCCGCAAGCTCCTTTCCCGGGATCCTCTGTTCCTGGGGGGTGGAATGGCTTTGCTTCCAAACTCATTTGCTCCATGGCACGGGGAGGGGGGAGAAAGAAAAAAGCAGAGAGGTAACAAGAGAAACAGAACATTTGGCAAATGTGTACTGAACTTCACACAACAAACCCATTAGTTCAGGCGGCCCCATCTCTATGGCAACCAAACAGCACAAAAACAAGGCATTAGCACCTAAATTTATTAGTGGGCAAGTGCTCTAGCTTTTATCATTCCAGGGGGGGATTGCCCTCCCCAGCTCCCTGGGGTTCCTGAGGGAGATGGTTCTGGTTCAAATGCCAGCACAAACATGGGCACACCGTTTACAGACAGCGGAGCCGAAGCTTTCGTAGCTTTAATCACAGTTTGAAAAACAAATAGCAAAACAAAACCGCGGGAAAGAGGCTGTGTGGAGGGGAGTTACACATTTTTTTTGTGGAGGGGAGTTACCCAATTTCCACTTTACTTTGCGAAATTGCTAACGGCTTGCAAGTCCCGGGTAAGGGGTGAGAGGTATCATCCATCCTGTCCTGACAGCTCCATGGAGATCTTCATCAGGAGGGGGAATGGGGGTATAAACTTGTCCTCCCAAAATAATTTCCAAGTGCCTTGCCTTTATTTTAACTGGATATTACAAGCCCTGGGGAAATGTGTAACCCAGTCTCCACTGTGCCACAAGGCTCCAGGTGGTGCCACAGGCTCTGGGGGAGGAGCGGGGCTATTTGGATTTGTTCACTCCGGGAATAAGCAAGGGCTTGGGGATGAAGATGCTGGAAAGCCACATTTAAATGCTTCCCGTTTAAAGCATCTTCCCATTCCGAGGGCCCTGGGTGAATTCCAGTGGCCCCAGGAGCACAGACCATGCTGGGACAGCTTGGAGAAGATAACAAGGTGTCAGATCTCTCTCT
Organism: Corvus brachyrhynchos; assembly: GCF_000691975.1. NCBI lineage: Eukaryota > Metazoa > Chordata > Aves > Passeriformes > Corvidae > Corvus > Corvus brachyrhynchos. The sequence goes on along the minus strand of NW_008240023.1, from coordinate 346,711 downwards.
GCCAGCCGGAGTGAGGCAGGAGAACAAAGGCTGTGTCTCAGCCCAAGGCACACTTGCAGCTGTGCTGGGGCTAACAACACTCTGCACATTTAACTAAGTGCTCGCTGACCTTCCCTTTTCATCTTTGCTCCGGGCTTTGGAATAACCTTCACTAGGAATAAGGATCTGGCTTTCTTGGGGTGGATAGTCTTAAAGAACCTAATCCCGCTCGCTGTCAGAGACAGGAAATCTCTGCCCAGAGCAGCTGTGGCTGCCCCTGGATCCCTGGCAGTGCCCAAGGCCAGGCTGGACATTGGGGCTTGGAGCAGCCTGGGACAGTGGAAGGTGTCCCTGCCCTTGGCAGGGGGTGGAATGGGATGAGCTGTAAGGTCCATTCCAACCCAAACCCATTCCCCCTTCCATCCTGCACAGCTGTTTCCAGGTGAGAGGCACCTTGTCCTCGGGCCAATTCAGACCTAACCATTAAACACTCCGTGTCTCCACACAACAAGGAGAATGCAGGCTGCGCACCCAGGAAAAACCTTCAGTGGGGAAAACAACCCCGCACTGGGAGGCGATGCCTTGAAGAAATGTCAAACCCATCCTGTCCTCCAGCACCCCTCAGGTGGAGTCAGAAGAGCACCACCAAGCACAGACCGAGCCCGTCACAGCGCAGAAGGTCTGATGGCACACTGCTCATCGCTGGTTTCAGCCAGGTCACCAGCCAATGCCCAATGCAGGGGTTGGGATGCCCTCACCACACTGCCACCAGCAGCAGCACAGCCCAGCACTAACATCCCCCTGTCCTCAGGCAGCACCTCCTCCTGAAAGCACCCTGCCAAGATCTCAGCTGACCAGGGCCCTGCTTCCCAAGCCCTCCAGGCAGCTTGCAAGAAAGCAAATTAACAGGTTGAAACCCTGACAATTTGCTTCTGAAACAAGGTCGCTGAGGATCCCACAAGTCCCTGACTAGCTGGCTTGCTATCAGCTCAAAGGCATTTCAAGAACATTAACACTCGTGCCAAAAATATCTGGGCTTGTCCCTGCAGCAAAACAGCGGCAGGAGGAGGAGGATGGGATGTGATGGCAGTGTCTGAACAGGCAGAGGGATGGGGGGCGGGGGCAGAGATGGTTGGGGGGTGTTTTTTGGGGTGCCTACACCACTGGGAAGAGTAAACAAAAGAGTTTTAAAGTCTCCTGTCAACCAGAACTAACTCTGTCCCCATGAGGGCCCAATGGTTCATAGCTGGACTCGAGGACCTTAAAGCTCCTTTCCTACCTTAATGACTCCACATTTACCTCTGGCAACAGCTCTCAGCACACAGCAGCAAAGCCAACTTGAAATAAACCCTGAGCACGTCCAGTCCCCTACAAAAGACACAACAAAAACACTTGCTGACATCCTGCCCAACTCACCGGTGGTTTTCCTCTACTGGAAATTTTCTTGCCATCTCCAGTCTCGCCTCACAGTCTTTGCAAAATGAGAGACTTTTGGGTTTTACCAGTGAAATAATTGCTGTGGAACGAAATTCAGTGATTAGAACAACATTCAGCAATCAGAACAACATTCAGCAATTATAACAAGAACTACACTTGCAAGCTTCAGAACATACCCAGCTCCAGACGGACCTGGAATAAGATACCTCATAACCCTCCTTCACAGCTTTCACCATTTTATTTTGGGATTTATTGTCTAAATCAAGCATTTAGAAGCCTCCATGCTGAGTCTTGGGGCTTTTTTCCCCCAAAGTCCTCCTGGCTGACATATCTTTGGGTCCAGGATGTGAGCACAGAGTAGCTCTGACTGCTCTTGTCAAACACAGCAGCATCTCAGGGCACGGGGGCAGGTGGATTTGAGCTGAAGGAGGGCAAGGATTAGATGGGATATTGGGAAGGAATCCTTCCCTGTGAGGGTGGGCAGGCCCTGGCACAGGGTGCCCCTGGATCCCTGGCAGTGCCCAAGGCCAGGCTGGACACTGGGGCTTGGAGCAGCCTGGGACAGTGGGAGGTGTCCCTGCCCATGACTGGATGGTGTTTAAGGTCCCTTCCAACCAACCCATTCTGCGATCTGACTCCTAAAATTCACGCCACCAGACCTCCGTCCTGGTGGGCAAAGCCACGCTGGGGCAGATGCGGGTGTTGGGAAGCAGCTCCCGGTCCTTGCTGCCCTCAGTGCCCACAGACACAGGCTGTGCCACAGCTCTGGGGAGCCCCGCGGAGCCGGTGCCACGCTGAGCGCACCAGCGGCGCGGGGAACACGTGAATGAACCCAAGCCAGTTCTGGTGCTGTGCGGAGGGCAGGGCAGCGAGGCACGGAGCAGCAGAGAGGCGGAGCACGGTGGCACCGCCGTCCCCAGCGTGGCACATCAGCCTCGGTGCAGCCCCACACGCGCGACCCAGAGGTGCCCAGACCCAGATCTGGAGGCTGTCGCTGCCGGAGCGTGTTTATTTGAGCCCCGCTTCCCTGCGTGCGTGTTCCCAGCAGGAGGGGATGTAAACTGGCTCAGCCATGCCTGCCCAGCCCTCCATCCTCTGCCACGTGCCAAAACTCTTCTGCTCACACTCGCACGAGGTCACATTTCTTGGCAGGGAGCTCGGCTCCTTCTCCCCTCTCTCTTCCCCCATGCTCCTGGTGAAATATGAAAACAGCCTGCCACCTGCCATTCGCCTGGCCTGCTTCTCTGTGTCTGCCAAAAATTAGCAACATGCCCCAAAATATAATTGGAAACACTGCACCGCACTGCAGGGGTCCCATTGCTGTTGCATAGAAGAGGCTTGACAAAAAGCCAATTTAATTTCTAGATTCCCGGGGCTGCGTGTAGCTGCTAAGTGAGGAGGTAAAAAAAAAAAAAAGGAAAAAAAAATCCCTTTTATCAGGCCAATTCCTATTAGTAGATTCAGATCTTTTAACAAGCCATGCCGTAGGAATCAGTGAGCTGCCACTGCCAGCAGATTCAGGGCATCGCTTCTTGGACTCATGTGGGAGGTCAAGAGTTAGAAGGCAGCATTCCCAAACTTCAGAGCTGGGAGCTGGGGTGTGCAGGGCGGAGCTGGAGGTGGCAGAGGATATTTCGTGAGGGCTGACAGTAACCCCGGCAAGGGAAGTGCCCCGTTCCCCCTCCTGCCCAGCAGAACTTGCGCAAGTCCCCGAGGATCCTGGCAGGAGGGATCTGGAGATGCCTCCCACGCCTCCGCGCTCAGGGCAGCTCTGACAGCGGAGCACAGCACCGCTGCTGCTGCCCAGGCCGCAGGCCAGCCCCGCAGAGCCAGCAGCTATCTGCTTGTTGCAGGAAAAGGGCAGGACAGGCGAGCATGGAAATACAGGGCACCTCATTCACACCACGCCTTGGCAGAGAGCTCGGCCAGCAGATCTGTGAAGCTGAAAAGCAACATTTCACCCCGAAAGAGCTGTTTACGTTGTCAGGGCTGACTTGCCAGGCTTAGGAAAGAGCTGTGCCAAACTGGCTTATTATTACCTCCCTTCCCCAAAACACTCAGGGCCTGCTCCTTTGTTAGGGGATGCCTGCGTCCATGGAGCTGTGCTGAAATCCAGGCTCCTCGGGGACACCTGTACACACAGGCACTGGGAACTCGGCCACTCTCCCAGCAATAAAGATGGATAGTGGGAAGGAGTTGTTCCCTGGGAGGGTGGGCAGGCCCTGGCACAGGGTGCCCAGAGCAGCTGGGGCTGCCCCTGGATCCCTGGCAGTGCCCAAGGCCAGGTTGGACACTGGGGCTTCCTCTCCAGGTGGACACCCCCAGCTCTCCCAGCCTGGCTCCAGAGCAGCTTTGTGGTCTCATCTGGACTTGCTCCAACTTTATAATTGCCCCTCTCAGGTCTTCCTGGTTTTCCTCTTCACCGATTCATTTAGAGAAAGGTTTGGATGTTCCTTCACTCCCCAGTGCACTGCACTGCTGTGGTTGGGAGGGACGGGGCTGCGTTTGCTGTAATTTGTGAATTCAGGATTGAGTGTGTCCATGGAATGGTAAATTAATCCTACCTTTGCAGAGAATATCATGCCCCATCCCTGGCCCTCCCGGGCCAGGCTGGACGGGGCTTGGAGCAGCCGGGGACAGTGGGAGGTGTCCCTGCCCATGGCAGGGGGTGGGATGGGATGGGCTTTGAGGTCCCTCCCGACCCAAACCGTCCTGGGATTCTGTGAAATGAATTGCCAGGCTGGAGCTGGAGCCTCACTGACCTCATGTCACCCCTGGAATTGTGCTCCTCCTCCTTATCCCAAGGCTGTACGGCACACTCAGGTGAGTCCAAACAGGAACAATCCTTCCATCTGCTTTTCGGGAGAAAAGTGCTTAAAGCCAAATCTTAGCACTACTATGTTACACCCCAAATCCTCCCCGGCCAGGTTTCTTGGAGGAGATGCACAGGGATGCTCAGATCGGGCACCCTGGGGACACTCAGGTGTGGCTAAAGGCCCGAACAAGACACTGGGACAATGGAATGTCTCTGGGGATGGAGCCTCCCAGCCCATCCCACAGAATCACAACACCCTGAGTGGAAGGGACCCACAGGGATCATCGAGTCCAAGCCCCGGGCCTGCACAGGACAGTGCCCAGAATCCCACCCTGTGCCTGGGAACGTTGTGCTCAGGACTGGGACTCAGATATCCAAACCCCATCACAGATCTGCTGCATGGGACTGAGGGCTGCCTTAATTTCTGCCTCAGAAGGGGAGGGCAAGAGGGAGCCCTGAGGAAACTGCACATTCCTTCTCAACAGGCTGATTACTGAATAGGCTTTAATAGATCAGGGAATGAAGAATTTGGTTAAGCCTAAATAACTGCTTTGAAATACTTCAAAATCAGAAAATTAGATTTTTTTTTTTTTTTGTATTTCCATGCTATGGAATAATAAGGAGATGACCCCACATTTCCAAAAACTAAAACACAAAAAAGTCACCACAAAATCCACAGCTGCTCCCCATTTGCAATAAGCTGTTTAAAACAAAATAAACCAATGCATTTTGCTCCAAGAAACACGCATTAGGCACTGGCAGCTTGCTTCCCTCATTCCTCTATCCCCAAGCACTTTGACTGGAAAGAGGGGGAAACCTTGAAGTGATACATGTGTGAGAAGCCCTGAGAACAATAGCTGCTCCCCAGTTGACTCCAGAGCTGTTATTGAACTCGAGGGAGCACAGCTGGAGCAGCACCAGCACGAGGCTCTGAGAACACCAGCAGAAGTCAGATCTCCACCTACAAATTCCCAGGAGCTCGCAGCCCTAAGAGCAACACACCACACATCCATGTGGGCAGGCTCAGTGGGATGGCACCATGGGGACCTCCCATCCAAGAGCAAAGTAGCATCAGGCTAATCCTCACATCAGGAGGGGCAGGATCCTGCTTGGAGTCCAAAGTCGCCATTGTGCTTTTAAATTGAATTTTACTCACAATAAGGTGCAGTCAATACAAAGAGGCTGCTGTCACGCAAACCCTGCTCGAGCCCTCAGCTCTTGGGGATGGAAAAGGTCAAGGAAAAAAAGCAAGAATCCAGAAGGCCATTATAAATCATCCCCCAGATCTGTTTCACACCATGGAAGCAGAGGGGCAGCACCGATCTCTGCTCTCTGTGGCCAGGGACAGGACCCAGGGAGCAGCTGGAGCTGAGCCAGGGCAGGGTTAGGTTGGATCTTAGGGAAAGGTTCTTCCCCCAGAGGGTGCTGGGCACTGCCCAGGCTCCCCAGGGAACGGGCACGGCCCCGAGGCTGCCAGAGCTCCAGGAGCGTTTGGACAGCGCTGCCAGGGATGCCCAGGGTGGGGTTGGTGGGGGCTCTGGGCAGGGCCAGGAGCTGGATTTGATCATCCTTGAGGGTCCCCTCCAACTCAGCATATTCTGTGGTTCTGTGAAAGGCAGCAGCTCATCACTGTCAGTATATCTGCAGATTACATTGTTAATTTTCAATATCCAAACCACCCACCACTCCAGCCAGGCCTACCATGACTTTGCATCATCCATTTCCACTTGGGATGTGCTGTCTCAGCAGACAGGGGTGGGAAACCAGGTGGTAAGCTACAGAGCAAAGCACACAGAAGGCTGAGGAGCTGGGGGGGCAAGGAGGAGCTGGAGCAGAGAACAAACGCTGCAGAAACCGGACCACGGTGTCTGGAATTAGCAGCTCAGTCCCTGGATGTGCCAAAAAGGGTAGAGGAAGCTGAGCATTGCTGTTTGCAACCAGCTCACAGCTCTTGTCCCTCCTGAAAATGGGGGGAAGAATTGGAGGGTGCATCCTGCTCCAGGGGTGGCTCTGAGGGTCCCTTTCTCCAGGCTTTGGGAAATGAAGCTTCTCTTGGCACCCCCAACTGCAAGCGAGCAGCTGCTCCCTCTCGTTCCCTGGACACGGAGCTGGCCCACGGGAAATAATGCCATGCAAGTTTTCTCTGAGTTTAAAAGCTGGAGATGCCTCTGAAGTGCTGCCTTCAAATGAAGTCTTCACCGGGGGACACCGTCAGGGAGAATGAGCAGCCCAGTCCCACAAAGCATCACCTCAGGAAAAAACCAGCCACAAGGAAAGAACCGAGGGAGGACTAAACTGCTCTGTTCAGAACCAGATCTTCAAGCATCAAGGACTCAGAAAAGCACGCAAAGGAGGGTTTCAGAGGCTGCCAGAGACACGCTTGTAGCCCCCCAGCAGGCTGCACCTCTGTGCCCACATTAAACTCCTTTCTGAGGACACACAAAGGAGACATTTCACGGCATTCACAGCAGACCTCAACTGAGTTGTGCATCAAATACCTCCCAGCTGCCACTGGATCCGCATCCCTGATTCCCAGAGACCCCTGACAAACTCCCAGCCCCGCATTAATGACGCTGAGCTCAGCAGCAGGATTTCTCCATCCAGCACAGCAATACCCCCATGCCGAGGGTTCCCTGAATGCAAACTGCTCTGAGTCAAACCTGATGTTCCCAGAAGGGTTTGGGAAGGGACCTTAAAGTTCCAACCCCCTTCCACTCGACCAGGTTGCTCCAAACCCCGTCCAGCCTGGCCTTGGACACTTCCAGGGATGGGGCAAAGGACAGGATTTGGTGTCTCACAAAACCCTCTCTCCCTGCCAGCTGTGCTCCAGCCCCCCAACTACATCCCATGCCTGCACAGGATACACTTTGCTGCTGAGCACACCCAGTGCACAAGAGCTCATTGCAACCTGTGGTCATTCTAAAGGGGTCACCAGAGACCTGAACTGCCTGAAGCCAAGGTGTGAATAATACAAATCAGCTGCCAGGACCAGGCTGTAACTCACCTGAGAGCTCTGATGGAGCCCAAACAGGAACATATTTTGATTTTTCTGCTCAGGTTGGATCAACAAAACTTAAAGTGGCAAATGCAGCATCTGAAAGGAGCTTCAAGAGAAACCCTTGGCACTACAAAGAGTTCCGTTCTCTCAGGCTGAAATTCTTCCCTGCACAGGGTGCCCAGAGCAGCTGTGGCTGCCCCTGGATCCCTGGAAGTGTTCCAGGCCAGGCTGGACGGGGCTTGGAGCAGCCTGGGACAGTGGGAGGTGTCCCTGCCCATGGCAGGGGTTGGGACTGGATGGGCTTTGAGGTCCCTTCCCACCCAAACCATTCTGTGATTCTCTCATTTGGGTGGGGTTTGGTTCCAGACAAGGTCTGCAGCAATGCTCCTCTTGTTCCCACTGCCCTCAGCACTGCAGCTGAGCTCTGACACCTGGAGAGGCCTCTGTGCCTCCCCTGCTGACTGTGCAGCACCTGGCACAGGACTTTTCCTAAGCTGGAGAACCTCCAGCTTGGAACTATTCCGGAGACCCTGGGGCAGGGCGATGCTTCTGCTGATGGAGAAGATGACGTGAAGAGGCTCAGAGCTGACTTTGGGCACCACAGGTACCTGTGCCCTGCCACCCTAACCCTGCTGGAAGGCAAAAGCCCCAGGAGCTCTGCTTCCAACGAGAGCAAGAACCTTTTCATCTGGCATCCCAGCAAAGCTGTTTCACATGAAGCCTCGCCAGGCCTTCTGCAACATTTCCTCCAGCCAGGCCTGTCCCCTGCCTTCCCCAGGAAGGAACATTCTGTTCGAAGACAGCTAATGCCCCATTTACATCTGCCTATAAAACGGTGTTGGGTTGTTTGGCCCTCCCCTCCCAGCACTCGGCTGCTGCTGGCCTGCAGAGCCTGTCAGGGCTAATTACGTTGGCTTTTCTGTGGAGGGAGTTTTCCCTCTCTCCATGTGTTTTCTGTTCGGAGCACAGCACAGTTTCAACAGGTTTTTGAAGCTGCTGTTGTTGTTGTTGTTGTTGTTCCTGACAAGAGCTGCTGTTATGAAACGCATCCTCACGGCCCCGCCAAGGCCCCAGCCGAGGCAGAACCAGCTCCGTTTGACGCAGGAGCAAATTGAGACCATTTGGTCCTGGGGGACACTGGACATCTTACTCAGCCTGCAAGGGAGCTGGCAGAAGGGTTGAGCTTCTCCTCCCTCCCCTTCCCTTTCAGCACACTCATTTATTCCTGCCGAAACGCACCATTTCTCTTCCAGTCTTCCCTAATTTTATCCACATGCCCTCAGTGACGGACACGGAGAACCACCTCCCCGTCGCTCCCAGCAGACAGATCCTGGGTCAGTCCCCGAGCTCTGGGGACACAACGCTGTCCCTCGCACCCTCTCCCCAGGGGCGAAGCTCCTGGGACAGCAGAGCAGCCCAGGCCAAGCCCTGGAG
>NW_008240023.1:336501-337808 GCF_000691975.1 Corvus brachyrhynchos | reverse complement strand
CGGCCCAGGAACACCCGCTGGCCACGCAGGCAGGATGTGGCTGAAGGGGAGAGGAGGGATGCTCCAGGGGAGCCAGCTCGAGGGAGGTGACCACGGGCTGCAGAAGGTGACGGGGTCAATCAGCGTAGTGCCTTGCTATCCTGGCACAAGGGATGGCATCAAAGCCTCCCCTCCGCTCCCGGCCATTTAGGACAGCTCAGGGCAGCGGCTGCCCCACAAGAGAGGCTGTTCCCTGTGGGATTCCCTCACAGTCAGCTTGGACCGCAGTGGCTTTGTCCAGCCCTCAGCATTACAGAGCTCTGAGCTGCTCCTTGAGACCTGGGCACCGTGGACTGACCCCGAGGAGCCCTTGCAGCCCAGCAGGAGCCCAGGCACTGGTTTAACTGGTGAGGACACCCTGTTTTACCACACACACCGTCCTGCCAATCCGAGATGTGAAAAGCCATCCACCCAGGGAACAGTGGCAGCAGCATCTTCACCCCTCTTGGCCTTGCCTGGAGAAGACACCAGTGCAAAGGCTGGGTTGAGAACCATTTTCACACATTAATGCAATTGTTTTTGCCAGGGAAGAAGGGGGAATAAGGGGGTACATGTATCGCCTCTTCAGACATTGCATAATGGCTTCAGATTGAAAGGGAGTAACTTAAATTGGATATTGAGAAGGAATCCTTCCCTGTGAAGCTGGGGAGTGCCCAGGGTGCCCAGAGCAGCTGTGGCTGCCCCTGGATCCCTGGCAGTGCCCAAGGCCAGGCTGGACATTGGGGCTTGGAGCAGCCTGGGACAGTGGGAGGTGTCCCTGCCCTTGGCAGGGGTGGGATGGAATGAGCTTTAGGGTCCCTCCCAACACAAACCATTTTGTGGTTCCATGTTTCTACAATAAATGAGCTCCAGCAGCCCTCCCTTTTCAGGCAGGACCTGGAGCTCCCTGTCCCTGCCTCCTGCCACGGATGGGAGCAGCTTTCCCTGGACTAAGTTCTCAAAGGATGCCCACCAGCTCTCCCACAGCCGGGAAGCCAGCCCGGCATTTCAGTGGAAGGCTCATTAAGGAGGAGGCAGAGTTAAGTGAAAAAGCAATCAGGCTTATCAAGGTCCAGCTCGGGGTTTGGGAGGAAACGCGGCCGCCAGAGCACATGCCAATACTGTTAATGCCTTTTGGGGCTGCATCTGAGGCAGGGTTTGTTTTGGCAGCTGCAAAGCCTGATATAAAACCATGTCCTTGCCGCACGGATTGCACAGGCTGGAGGAGAGAGCCAAGGCTGCTGAGCGGGGCAGCACGGGGATGCTCCAGCAGCAGAGCCCCACCCCCA
>NW_008240023.1:333078-336410 GCF_000691975.1 Corvus brachyrhynchos | reverse complement strand
GCTGAATCTCCAGAACGGTGGGGCTGGGCTGCCACAGTGCCACACGACTGTCACCAAACCACGTCCTGCAGCAGTTCAGAGAGGTGTGATGGGCTCTCCCGGAGCCACACCTTCCTTGTAGCATCAGGATGGTTTCCTCAGCTCGGATACCCGCAAAACTCAGGAGGGATCAGGCAGTTCAAACAGCTCCAAGAGCAAAAACTGGGAAGTGAGAGGTCTCTGTCAACAACCGTGCAAGCAAGTTTTTCCCTCTCTCCTGGCACTTCCTCCACAAACACATGGGTTTAGAGGGCTAAAAACCAGAACAAAGTGGGTTTGTCTCCTGGTTTGTGGGCAGTGGGTGACAGTGACTCTTTGATTAATCAGTACAATGAGAGATTTGGGTTGATAACCAAATCTGAAGCACATTTGCATCCCGCAGGCGAGAGAGGGATTGCTCTCATGAGCCATCAGGGATGGCATCCCAGACGTGTCATCCTCAGCAGGATAATGGATCACAGGATGTTTTGCATTGGAAGGGACCTGAAAGATCACCTCACCTTCCATTATCCCAGGTTGCTCCAAGCCCCGTCCAGCCTGGCCTGGAACACTCCCAGGGATAGAGAGGCACCTTTGGGAGCCCATGGGAAAGTGATGGCAGGACCCTTTGCTCCATGAGAGCTGGGGACATCACCATGCATATGATTTTGGGGAGATGTGCCGCTGCCATGCTGTGCTTCATCAGTCCTAAATCTCTGCTTGGAAAAGCCCTCTGAGATCACCGAGTCCAACCATTCCCCCCAGCACCGCCAAGCCCACCCCAAACCCTGTCCCCAGGTGCCACATCCACACACCCTTTGAACACTTCCAGGGATGGTGACTCCACCACTGCCCCGGACAGCCCATTCCAATGCCTGACCACCCTGTATCCAACCTGTTTCCCCCAGTATCCAACCGGAACCTTCCCTGATGCCACTTGAGGTCATTTCCTCCTGTCCCTGTTCCTGGGAGCAGAGCCCGATTTCCCCCCCGGCTGCCCCCTCCTGTCAGGGACTTGTGCAGAGCCACAAGGTCCCCCCTGAGCCTCCTTTGCTCCAGCCCGAGCCCCTTTCCCAGCCGCTCCCCATCGGCTTTGAGCATCCCGGGATTTCTCATTTGAGCCGCGGAGCTGAGATCGCACCCACCGTGCTGCCATTGGTCTCTCGCTCCTCGCTCCCCCCCACTTTTCCTCCTGCCGCCCCCACTTCATTCCACATTTTTCACATTTCTGGGGATTGTTTTTCACCTCCCAGCGCTTTCTGGAGCCTGCCCAACAGAAATAAACGCAGCCTGACCATGGCTGGTGGGGCGAGGGGCAGCGGGTTACGCTCTCGGTAAATTTAGCCTCTCACTGACAGATTTATCTTCCTTAATCAGAACCAAGCGTAGTTAGCGAGGTTTGTTTTTGTAGACTGAACTTCCCCAAAGTCAGCGCGCATACACCTCCCCCTCCCTCGCTGCCTCCCTCCCCAATTACATAAATGCTTTTAGTTAAGAGCTAATTTCCTGGAGTGCGTGCCAGTGCTCTCTCCACGCAAACAAAGCAAAGACGGCACTGGAAAGGAGGATTATCCTAACAAAAGGTGAGGAACGAGGTGTCAAAGGGTCTCTTCCCCGCTTCTCCTCCTTCATTTGCACGCGGGAGATGAAGCACAGGCGGGGAGCACCTTCTCGACCTGGAGACGCGGGCTTGCCCTGGCACACCGAGGTTCGGCCAGAACCTAAAACACATCCTCTGATTCGGCAGGACACCTCTGCAGACCCCTCAGCTGCTCCATCCCCATCCAGGCTGCCCGCTCCCGTCCTTTCCTCGCCCCACATCCAGCCTCCCGTCCTGCCACAGCTTGGATCAGCGCGGGGGCTGAGCCAGGTTTGGCCCCGCCGTCCTCTCCGGTGCGCTCGGAGAGACTTTGTGGACATCTCCATCTCCCTTCACGGGGCTCCTCCTCTGCGTGTGCCCACGGGCTTGCTTTAACATTCCCCTTTCGTTTTCCTTCCACCGCGCTGTTGATTAACAACATTCCTGGCATGTGCCAGCCCAGAATGTGTTGTAATGACCATTTCTTTCCTCTGTTTCGGCCTAAACAATTGTTTGCACTCAGCTCAGCCGCTTTCCCAGCAATTAAGAGCCAAGATGGATATCGGGAAGGAGAGAAATTCCCTCTGCTAAGAGAGAAATTGCAGCAGAGCGAAGCGGCAAGGCAGAGGGGAGAGGTGCACTGACACCTTTTGTGGATCAGCACGGGCTGAGATGGAGCCCCGACCCTGGGACATCGCTGATCCAGCCCGGGCATCTCCCTGGGTGAAACTCCCAAGGAACCACCCCAGATTTCTAGCTCAAGAGCAGGTTTTTTGGTGTCCCTCTGCTAAGAGAGAAATTGCAGCAGAGCGAAGCGGCAAGGCAGAGGGGAGAGGTGCACTGACACCTTTTGTGGATCAGCACGGGCTGAGATGGAGCCCCGACCCTGGGACATCGCTGATCCAGCCCGGGCATCTCCCTGGGTGAAACTCCCAAGGAACCACCCCAGATTTCTAGCTCAAGAGCAGGTTTTTTTGGTGTTTTTTTTTTTCCCTCCCTGCCCTATTTGGGTGAGAAATAATTCTGTATTCAGGACAGAGCAGCTTCTGCTGGGTTTCAGAGCTCAGCCCGCAGCTGCCCGGATGCCCTGGGCTGCTGGGAGCAGTGCTGGGAGGTGCCCAGCGTGGCTCTCACTGGGGGAGTCTCTGTTGGTCCCTTAGACAGGAGTGGTTACCTGGGGGTGATGCTGGGGCCAGGCTCTGCCAGCCCCAATTCCAGCTGGGAATCCACAGCGGCGGAGCTGTCGGCACAGCCCAGCTCTGCTGCCAGAGCTCACCTCAGCTGATGCTCCCCACATCTGCACACCTTCCAGGGGCCCTTCTGGACCAAACCCTTGTCCCCTGCCTGGACACAGGTCCTGTTTTCCAGAGGGCGAGCTGGGAAAAAAAAATTCAGTGTCTTTTTTTTTTTTCCTTTTCCTTCAGATGAAAATTCCCCTCATTTCCCCTCGAAAGCCAGCACACGTGGGACTATTTTTACCCAGGTTTATTTTCAGCTCCTCTTCCCTCCGTCGCCTCTCACATGGCTGCACGGGGAGGGATGGCAGCGGCTGCAAGGACACGTTCTCCCCCTACAGCACGGCAGGGCTGGGGGCAAACACGCGGGCAGTGATGGCAGAGCAGCCTCGCTAATCAATTCCTGCTCCCAGCCGTGCTCCCAGGGTGCGGCGAGCTTCCTCCCCTCCAACACTGCTGCCCCCGTTGCTAGAGATACCCCACCCAAACATGTCCCCATT
>NW_008240023.1:316776-333033 GCF_000691975.1 Corvus brachyrhynchos | reverse complement strand
GCACAGCTGGGTCACAGCAAGGCAGTCAGGGGCTGGAGCCAGCTGAAAGCCCTGGGAGCTGGGTTTGGAGCCAAGCCCCGGCCACAGCCACCAGCAGGGCAGGAACTGGGGCACTGCCTGGCCCCTCTGGGACAGAGTCTTTTGTGCCTGACCCTGCCTTCAAAGCGAAGCCTGGCAGGCAGGCAGCCGGGAAAGGGGGATTGGGATGCTCAGCAGCTGCTTTGAGCAGGGAGAAGGCTGCGGGAGCTGGCCCAGAGGATGCTGCAGGACACTGGGTGGTTTTGGTCAGGACGAGCAACGCACAGAGGTCTGGGATTCACTCTTCAGGGGAATTCAAACACAGCCCGAGCCTCGGTGTGTGTTTTCCCAGAGGGGAATCCCTGCTTCCCAGCAGCAGGACTAACCTCCCCCACGGTCTGTGTGCTCCATCCAGCAGCACACGGTCTGGGAGCAGCGCGGGGACTTGCGGGCATGGAGGGGAAAGGGGAGGCACAGGAGGCTGGGTGCTGCTCGGGAGACTCTCGTGTCCCACAGCTGCCTCTCACCCTGTGCCACCATCTTCCCAAGGCCTCTGCTGACTTCCACAAGGGAAGACACAGCCTCTCCATGGCACCAGCCCTCTCCATCCAGGATCACAGCATGCCACAGTGCCCACGGTGCCCGTGCCAGGCTGCAGCAGGCACTGGCAGGTCCCCCGTTACCATGGCAGTGCTGCCAAGGTTCACATCTCTTCCTCCATCCCGATTTATCCTGCTGCCTCACTTCCCCCCCACACTCCAGACCTCAGGAAGGGTTAGGATGCAGCTCTGCCATCAGAGCTGCGGTCACATTGCAGGAAGCCCTCGCTCAGGAGTAACAGCCTTGGATCTGCTGTCAGATCCAAGGGGAAAGCTGGAATCAGGGAGCAGATACTGATAAATCCTCTGCTGTCTCTCATCATTAGACTTAACCATGGGGAAAAGCCCAAAAGGCCTGAAACGTTTTTGTTAAGTGACAGGGATGTTTGCTGGTCAGCATTTTAAAAGAAAAGCTCCCTGTGCAGAGGGGACAGCTGTGGGTGCAGATCCTCGTCACTGCTGGTCCCCCCACCCATATGGCCCTGCCCTGGGCATCCAGCCCATCCCAGCGTCCAGCCACCTGGGCAAGCAGGAATCTCCCCTGGAACATCTCCCTGGGGCCACGGTCCCTTCCCACCCACATGTGCTGTTTCACAGAATCACAGAATCCTTAGGGCTGGAAAAGACCTCCAAGGGCTTTGAGCCCAACCGTTCCCCCAGCACCGCCAAGGCCACCCCAGACCATGTCCCCAGGTGCCACAGCTACGCATCTTCCACACCTTTCCAGGGATGGGGACTCCAGCACTGCCCTGGGCAGCCTGGTCCAATGCCTGACCACCCTTTTGGTGAAGGAATTTTTCCCTAATCACCACCCTGCCCCTCCCCTGTGATCCCCTGCTCCAGCCCAGCTCCATGCCCCCAAATGCCAGGAGGCCGCCCCCCCCCCCCCCCCCCGGCTGCCCCCTCCAGGGGGAGTCAGGGACTCGTGCAGAGCCACAAGGTTCCCCCTGAGCCTCCTTTTTCCTGGTGGCCTCCATCCAGCTTCTCCATAGCAACATCCAGACATTCAGTATAGATCCCAAAGCTGCCTTTGCTAAATGCCACCTCTCCCTGCCACAGACAAGCATTTTCAAGGAAAATCCCAGCTTGATCCCAGCCTGGGGGTTTCATCATGCAATGACAGCAGCTCACCTTTAGCTGGTATTTCCAGGCTCTTTCCTACACTGACATTGCCCCTGATCCTTGTGCACCCGACTCCTCTTAGCCTGTGGTGTGACAGGACAGGGAAGAGAGACCTAAAGGAGCTCCAGGAGAGCTGGAGAGGGATTTCGGAGAAGGGCCTGGAGTGACAGGACACAGAAAATGGCTTTCCACTGCCAGAGGGCGGGGATGGATGGGATATTGGGAAGGAATTCCTCCCAGAAGTAAGCAGAGAGCTCAGTCCCTTGGAGCGATCCCTTATGCGAGCACTGAACCCCGCGGACCCGGGGAGGCGGGGCTTGCATTGCCACCCTGCCCTGCTCGGGGGTTTCCCTCCTCGCCATCCCCGATTCACAGCAGCCGCACTTGGGCTGAGGATGCTGACGAGCTGATGTTGGGACGCGCTTCCAGGAAAGGCAAATCCATTTATCAAAGTGCTTACGGCTCCCAGTTCAAGGCGGGTGAAGCACCAATAAATATCGAACGGAGCAAGGGAATCAGATTCCAGAGTAGCTTCATAAATAAAAGGCTATTAAAAAAAAAAAAATTATATATATATATCTGCAGATGCTCATGCCAGCCTCTCTGGAGTCCCAACCCAGGTCTGAATCACAGCTGAGAGTGCCGGGCTGCGTCCCCCTGAGCTGACATCCCAGAGGAGGAAGGTCCACAGCACACTGTGGGCTGCACAGACGGGGTCACTGGGAAGGGAAATGCTGTCTGGCAGAGGAACGAGCTGCTAACTTATTGAAATGCTTTGGAAAATAACTGCATTTGGAAGCCTTTAGCTGTCCTGGGCTTGTGCCTTCGTGCAGGACTGGAATTTCAAGAGATGGGACATAAAAGGGAGTGGAAAAGCAAAGAGAGCTCTGAAGCTGGGGCAGGAGAGCAGGCGATCACATGGAGCAAAATTCCCAGCTCCCACCTCACTAAGGCAAAGCTTTGCAGCTCCCATGGACAAGCAATTAGGGAACAAATCAGCCCTGTTTGCTCTCCCCGAGGTGAGAAACACCTCCACACCCGGCAGCAACTTCGGCTCCCTCAGACAACCCACTCCCAGCAGGCAGCAGCCAGGGGTGGGACAGCGGGAGGGAAGAGGGACCACTCCATCTGCTCTCCTGGCACGTGGCGTGGATCCCCCACCACAGAGAGGCCCTGCCCCAGGTGGTTCTCCTGTTTCAGGGCTCACCACTTGTCACCCACATCCTCCTTGCAGGTGCCTGCTGTCCTCCACCCAGCCTGGGACCAGGGGCTGCTTTGGGGAGGGTGGTGGAGGTGCTGAAGTGAATTCCAGCAGAGATCTGGTCTCTGAGGTACATTGGGCAGACCTGTTTGGGCAGGATCCTTGTGGATCTGGAGGATCCTTGTGGCATAAGCTGTGGAGGAACAGCTTTACATCCGTGACAAGGAAGATGTGATTCCTGCTCTGGTTGCAGCAGTGTCAGGGGGCTGCAAGATCAAAAAGAAAAATCAAGCAAACAAAACAAGTCCCCGAAGATCAAGAGAGTTGCAGAGTTTTACCTGGATGCTTCTGAGGCTGATGAGGGGGTTTTGACAGGTTTGGCTCCTGGAGCTCCTGCCCTTGCCCTTCCTCAGCTTGGCTGTGGCTTCCAGGGATGGGGAACAGATCCAGCATGATGAAAAGCAAAGGGCAGAGAGCAGCCCCGGGAAAGGCTGAGGAGGGAATGAGCATGGAATGAGCACAAGTCCAGCCCCATCATCCCAGTCCCTGCTCTGCCAGGGGTTCCCAGGCACTTGCACCGAGCCAAGGGCAGAGGATGGACGGGGTCACAGCTCCAGCAGCACAAAGAGGGTTCAGAGCTCTTCCCACTGGAGCTGGCTGGCTTCCCTCCCTGCTCCCAGGGTCTGCTCACTGCCACCATCCCCATCTTCCTCTGGGGCCACCCCCTGGATGACGGGTGTCACACAAAGCCAGAGCAATGGCCCTGCCTTGGAGGGCTCCTCTGAAAATCAGCACATTGAGGGAAAAGCCTCCTTGGGGTCCCCTGGTGCCCAGTGGATGGGGCCATCCTGGTCCCAGGACAGAGCTCGTATTCAGGCTCTGCAGACAACGGGGCATTCAGAGGGAATGAAGGGACAGTAAATCCAGAAGTGATGAAGAAAAAAAAAAAAAAAAAGGCATCTTTTCACACAATTTGCCTCAAGGAACTGCATGTCATATGATGTGGCCAAGGGCAGAGACTTCTGGGATCAAACAACTGCTGAGCCAGCCCTGGGTATTGCCATTATTCAAACCAAAAAGTAAATGACGTTAAAGATGGGGGAAAGTCGCTGAGTGCAAGCAGCAGAAATCACTCAGGCTGTTGAAGGACCACTCTGGAGAAGACTTCCCAAGGACAGAACACCTTGGTGGGAACAGGTCCTTGGGAGCAGCCTGGATGAAGTCCTGCAGCTTTCCCTGAGGCTCCTGGCACCAGCTGCTGTGCCAATAAAAGCCCTTTGCTAGCCACAGTGGCATCCGGCCCTCTCACCACAAGGATTCTCTCCTTCCAGCCACTCCCAGAAGGTTTTCCTTACACCTGGCTCGGCCCTCCTCTTCATCTCTGCCCCTACCATGCAAGGAGCTGCATCCACTGCTCAGACCACAGAACCATGGAATATGGGTTGGGCTGGGAGGGACCTTCAATCTCACCTCATTCCACCCCCTGCCACGGACAGGGACACCTTCCACTTGACCAGGTTGCTCCAAGCCCCGTCCAGCCTGGCGTGGAATACTTCCAGGGATGGAGATTCCACAACCTCTCTGTGCACAGAGACTTGCCCTGAGAACCTGGAATAAAGCAGGTTGCTTCCGTCCTAAACTGCAGAGGGAGAAGGCAGGGAAAGGCTTAGAGCAGAGGAAGAGCTGGTACAATAAAACATTGCCTCCAAAAACAAACATGCCAACAAAAGCCTCCAAACACCTTCAGGGATGGAAGCTTCCCTGTTAGCACTCACAGCCTGTTAATCCTCCCCTTGGGTAGTGGTGATGCAGACTTGAGAGCACAGCCTGGGAAGGATTTGGGATGCTGGTGGAGCTTTCCTTGCTGGATTGAGCCATCCCAGCACACTCCCAGGCTGAGGCTTTTCGAGCTGCAGAGATGGGGAAGCGAGTGAGGGGGTCCCATAACCCAACCCTGCAGCTCTGTAGGGTTTTTGGGGTTTTTTTAAGCTGGTCAGATAAATGCTTTGAGAAGACACTTGGAAGCCATGGCTGCTCTCTCCAGGGACCTATCAGGCTGATTTTCCTTGGCCAGAGCACGGTCCCGGGGTCAGGCTGTCAGCTTCCATTAAGCCTGGGACGTGCGTCACTGAATGGGAAGCGCTTGGCGCTACTGCTGCTCGTTAGATTGCTTTGTGATAAATCTAATCATTAACCTGCTCCACTTGGCCCGGCTGAAGGTGATAAGGCTGGTGCTGCAGCCGTCCCAGGGGAACCCAGACCAAGTGGCTTTCCCAGGAAGGGCAGCTCCAGCACGGCCGCGCCGGGTCTCCCTGTTCCAGTGTCCCAGGGAATGCACCTGCCCCAGATTTGGGCCCAGGTGGATGGGTTTGGGTAATTAAGGGTAATTAAAGCTCGGCCACGTGTCACTGCTTCACATCTCCTCCTGCAGCCCCAGCAGGGCATGAGGCTGGGCTCAGCACCACTCCATGGGCATTGGTGGAGTGAAAGCTCCTCTGGACTCAGGCCCAGAGGGAAGCCAAAGCACAGGGGTTGAATTAAAACCTTTGGACAAGCTGAGATACATGAAGCCACACCAAAGTGAAATAGAAATAGAGATTTTTAACTTCAGTAGAAATATATGCTGAGTGCCTTAAACATGAAAAAGCTGTAGCAGAGATCTTAAACACAGCTCTTGCTGCAGCAGTGTTACCTTTTCACAGAATTCTTTACTTTAGACAAAATATAGATAGAATTACACTGTTCACATTTTTTAGATGGAGCGTTCACATAAACAATAAGAGCTGATAGAAACTTTACACGTAAATCTGTGTAATACCCATGTAGTACTTGTGTAAGGCTTACAACTTAGAATTAGACCAGGATAGGTTAAGAAAAGAAAAACTAGAATTGTGTATTAATCTTATTGGTCAGTTAACAAATATAATCCACACTTCTGTAAGAAAAAATATATGGAGGAAACTAGAATTAGAAGAAGCAGCTGTTTTCTGCCTGCTGCTGCTCTTGTCTCTGCAGCTCCTCTGGCTGCTGAGCTGGATCTGCCCAGCCCAGGTCCTTGCATCCCATCGGCAGCGAGGGCCTGGCAGGAGCACTTCCCATCTTCCTCTGGCTTCATGAGCTCATGGATTTATCACAGGGAATTAAGCTGCCCCTGGTTGAGGCATCCCAGAGAAGCTGCTGGAGCCCTTCTGCTCTTCCAGAGCAGGATGGGAAGGGCCTGGCACCACCAGGCCAGGCAGGCAGACCCCGTGCCTGGAAATCTGGCAGTGGCCAGGCTGTGTGTGGCAGCAGCTGTGCCACATTCCCAGGCCTGGGCTGCACAGGCCCCTCTCCCTGGATCTGCTGGAGACAGGAGATGGAAAGTAAACACAAACAAGTGTATTCTCCAAGGAATTTAGGGAGCAGGAGGGGTCCTGCTGGGAAACACAGAGCTGCATTTTGAGCTTCTCAGGGGCAGCAGTGGCTCCCAAAAACCATCAGAGCATCAGGGCTTTGCTGACCCAGGCTGCTGCCTTCTAGCAGCTGAGCTGAATTTTCTCTCCAGCAAGCTGGTTGAAGTTTCAGGCCCTGGATTAACTTCCAGACAGTACTTTGGGAAGACCTGGGGATGGCAGCATGCCCCTCGAGCCTTGGGTGCAGCAGGATCCATCGCAGCAGAGAAGACACTCAGGGTGGAGCAAAAGGCTCTCCTGGGATGCTGTGGTAGCTTCCCATGCCTGGCGCTGTCCCTGGTAGGGTGGATGCCAGCCCCAGCACCTCTGCCTGTGTTTGCAGCCTGGCACAGCTGGCCCGCGGCTGCTCTGGGCCACGCCAGCGCATCCCAAACCACACACGGAGCTGCAGCCACAGACAGCAGGAGCGGCCTCCCCGCTCCCTCCCAGGCACAAGGGCTGCAAGCGCAGTTCAAAGTTCTCCTCGGTACAAAAACGGGCTTTGAGGGTAATTTGTTGCAGCTTGAAAGCAGCTGAAGTTAATTACAGAGCAATGAAATCTCACACTCTTAATATTGCTTCATTCCCCTTGGCTGGGCTGCCATGGAACCCTGCTCCGTTCCGAGATCCAGACCCAGTCTCCAAATAACATCCCAGTTAAACCAGGAAGAGGCAGGCTGTGGGATGCACGACCCTCTGGAGCTCGGGAGAAGGGGGGGACAGAGCACGGGGCAGGGTGGTGCTCAGTGCATCCCTAATCCACGCCAGGGCACCCATGGAGCCTCCAGCCCTGTGCTCAGCTCCTGTTTGAGACCCAGGCCTGCGTTCCCAGCCCCGCACAGGGCGCTCCCCCAGCGCTGCCCTGCGGGGTCCCTGAGCAGTGCTGCTGCCTGGGCAGCCCGGGAAGCCCCTGGCTGCAGGCCAGCGCTGGCCAGGTGAGCTCCTGACTCACGGGGCTCTTGAGCAAGAGCTGGGCAGGTGTCTGCATCCTCTGCAGGCCTGGGAAAGGCCTGGAAAGGGGGCACGGGGAGCAGCAGCAGCCTGGCCCTGCCTGGAGCTCGGGCTGGCTCTGCCAGGCAGCTGGATGAGCAGGAGCTGTCCTGCTCGCTGGTCACCCCAGGGATGATGCTGAGTGTCCCTCTTGCCCTGGTGCCGCTTGGGTGCTTTCTGCTTCTTGGAAGTGGCAAGGAATAAAGCACCAGGGAACACCAGGGTGGACACAGAGGCCACAGCACTTGCAAACAGGACCTGTGTAGCCCAGGCAAGGGCCAGAGCTGGCCAAGCACGGCCACAGCCGCTACTACAAGACACAGGGCACCTCAAAGCCAGAGGGACGGGAATCCCGGGGTCCTTCTTGGTGTCAGCAGCCAAAACAGAGCTAAAAGCCCCGATCTGAGAGCCCTTTCGACGCTCTGAAGAGCCTCGGCCCCCGCCAGCCCAGCCCAGCGAGGCTGCAGCCCGCTTCTCGGCGCCGTCGTGCCGCGGGGCAGCTCGGAGGAACGGGCTGCATTGCCACCTAACGGGGACTGGGGGGGAAAACCCGAGCGCCCGCATTTTTTCCCGGGGGGCTCTGCAGGTGCCTCACGCTGCCCTAACACAAACCGGGGCCGGTCAGAGAGGGCTTCGTGTGCCCGGAGCCGCGCCGGGGAACACCAGCGTGAGCAGCAGTCGGAGCCCCTCACCTCCCTGCAGAGCTCTCTCGGCTCGCAACCCGCACGCCAGGGAGAAGGCACAGGGGATTGGAGACCCCGCAGAGCCCCCGGTGGGGTTGGCTTCCCTTCCTCGCTGAAGGGACAGACCCTGCCCGTGCCAGCCTGGCTTCCAGGACTGCTTCAGCTGCCCAGTGAGGGCAATGGGAGCCTGATTTTTACCCATATCCAAAAGATAATCCATTTCCACTTTTTCATCAAGTTCCTTCCTCCTTCAGCCTCTCCTGTAAGCAGAGAAACTGAAACCCAAAAAGCAGCAAATGGAGTCTGTGTCCTAATGGCAAATCCCAGCCCAGTTTCTGACACCCTCACCTTTTGTGGCACAAAACCAATCACTCTTGTCTCCCAAAACACCCAGCGGTGACAGGAACACCCTGAGGGCTGACATGGGCCATGCCAGGGCTGCACAGGCCACGCCTGCTCTATCCCTAGCACCATTTTGTGCTTTCTTTCGTGCATCAACTCCCTTTATGCACCAGAAACTCTCCTGGGAGCTTTATATCGAAGCACTTGGTTCCCAAAAAGAAATTGGCTTCCACAGCGAGCAGCAATGTTTGGACCAGCCACCTTCCTGCAAACAAGAGGAAGCAGAAAGGAGCACACCTGTGCATCAGCAGCTCGATGAACCCCACTTCCACCCCACTTCCCAGTCTGCAGAGGGGCACTGCTGTGCCACCCTGGCACTGAAACACTGCCCCAAAAACTGGTTCCCCATTTTCTGCCAGAGGACAGTGATGGGAGGAACAGGGAGACCCAAACCATTGCTCTGCCACAACTCTTGACCCCCAGCCAGGAGACTCAACGCTCCCGTTTGGAATGCCCACCCGGCAAGAGCCACCAGCAGTTCTTTCTTTGGCCATCTCCCCCCCACATCTCCAGCTCACACCCCTGTGCAGGGACACGGTGAGGGCTGGGAACGCTCTCCTGGAGGAGCACAGCCCGTGTGCCTCCATCCCCACACCCACAGCGCCTGAGGCTGTCTGCAGGCCGTGCTGGCCGCTCCAGGAGCGGGTGGAGGAGCGAGGAGCGCTGCCTGCCTCTCCCGGAGGGAAGCGCAGCCCTGCCGCGGATTCCAGCCCCGGCTGCCTTTGAAGACGCTCAGCGCTGAGCTAATTGAGACAAAGCCTTCTCAGGCACGGAGAATTGGAGTCTCATTTGTACCTGCAGTTTCTGCTCGGGAGGGTGGGGAGCACAGCAGGAGAGGTCCCATCAGATAGCAGCAGCCAGGCTGGGCTCCAGCCCCTGCGGAGGAATTACGCGGCAGCGGGAGGCAACGCGCCGGGCTGGATCTCGCTGGGAACACGTGCTTGGCACAAAACAAGGCTTAGAGCTGGGAACCAGAGCAGAACCTGCCAGCGCCGTGGCATCCTGCCACCCACAGGTGTAAGAGCTGAGCAGGATCACAGGGAGCAACGCCATCAGATGGGATCAGTGCTGACCAGCATGGATGGGAGCTCCCAGGGCCAGACACTCCCAAGGAGTTTTGGCCAGGATCACAAAATCATGGAGTGGTTTGAGCTGGGAGGCACCTTAAAGCTCTACTCCAATCCACCTGCCATGGCAGGGACACCTTCCACCATCCCAGGCTGCTCCAAGCCCCAGTGTCCAGCCTGGCCTTGGGCACTGCCAGGGATCCAGGGGCAGCCACAGCTGCTCTGGGCACCCTGTGCCAGGGCCTCACCTCCCTCATGATGTCACCTCCTGTCACCCTCACATCAAATGCAAGTCAGCAGAAGGCCACCCCAAGGAGGAGAGTCCATCCTTTTCTTTGATCCTCAGACCTCCATTTCCTCCAAGCCCTCCCTGAACACAGATGGCTTTTGGGGTTCTCCATAAACGCTCAGCCCACACTAAACCTGTGCAGGCACATTTCTGGGGAGCAGCCCCTCAGGTGACATTGTGCCATCC
Organism: Corvus brachyrhynchos; assembly: GCF_000691975.1. NCBI lineage: Eukaryota > Metazoa > Chordata > Aves > Passeriformes > Corvidae > Corvus > Corvus brachyrhynchos. Next base: position 323,045 of record NW_008240023.1, on the reverse strand, counting down.
CACCTCCCCTCTGCTTTGGTTGCTTCCACTCACTTCTGCACAACTGATTCATGCTGCTTTTGTAAACAAGCACTGGAAGCCAGCTGGGATTTGTTGTGCACCTAAATTCCACTTGCTCAGCAGGCTCTTCCACAGAAGGGATTCATTCCAGCCTTTGTCTGCAGTGGGGGCACAACAGAACTGAGGCAGCAGGGATCATATCCAAACCTCACTGCTATTGTGGTGCCCAGAGAAGCTGTGGCTGCCCCAGATCCCTGGAAGTGTTCCAGGCCAGGCTGGAAGGGGCTTGGAGCACCCTGGGATAGCGGAAGGTGTCCCTGCCGACAGCAGAAGGGTGGGACAGGATGGGCTTTAACATCCCTTACAACCCAAACCATTCTGTGGTTCTGTAATTAAAACATCAAAGTTTCACCTTGAAGGAGGAAGAAGAAAGCTGCTGGACCTTGTAACTGCAGCCCTGGGCTTGATGTCACTGCTGAGGAGCACAGGGACAGGTGAGAAGCCAATTCCTCATGGAGAAGCTCAGCCATGCACAGCTTTCTTCGCAGCCTGGATGGTCCCAGCCTGCCCCAGCTGAGGGGGAAGCTGTTAATGGACATACTGGGAAAGCCCAGACAAGCACCAGCCACTCACCTCCTCTCTCCTTTCTCCCCTCCTGTGCCACTGCAAAGTGAAGCCAAGGGGGAGCTCGTTGCTGGAGTGCCCAGTGGAGCCACAGGGAGAGCTGGCGGTTCTGCCCATAAATGTGACCTTCCCCAGGGATTCTGCCTTGGGAAAGCAGGCAGAGCCAAGCACGGGATCTGACAGGCAAGAGGCAAACCCCAGGCATCAGCACAGGCAATGGGAATTTGGGATAAGAGGACACACTGCAGATGGTTTCACACGTGCACCTACGCAGAAGCACAGAGAGGACTTGAGCTGTGTTATCTTCTCCAATCTAAGTAAGAACTGGAGATGGATTCATCCAACTGGCACAGCATAGCCTCCAAAACCCAAATCTTTACAGCTGGTTTGCTAAGACATTTTTTTCGAGGTGTTGGAGTGGGAAGGAGGGAAGAGAAAAACACGGAGGGAAGAGAAAAACACAGCTAGCGCTCCTTCCTACAGCAAGGGGAGAGAAAGTTATTTCCTTCACAGATTTAGGTTATAAACAGTCTTAAAGCAGACTTAAAGCCTGAATAAAATAAAAAGTATGCTTGAGATGCATGTTGTCATACCACAGGGCTCACCAGCATTGCTTTTCCTGACTGGAATTGAAGTCCTTTACATGCAAAGCTCAGCCCTCTGTGCTGCTGGAGCGGGTGGGGAAGGCCCCTAAAGCTGCTCTGCACCCCAGTGAGCCCCACAGCAGCTTCCCCAGCTCTACCCACAGCACAGAACACCTTTCCAGAGCTGGCCTCAGGCTGCACACACACTGCCTAGTGAATTCCAGCACCCGGAGAAGGCGGCAGCGCCGGGATGGAGGACACGTGTACAAACAGAGCTGCGCTCTCCAAAGGGATCCCAAAACCGTGGCAGGTGTTCCTTTCATCCCCACAGCCCTCAGTGCTCTGGGCAGGTGGAGGGAGGCTCAGGATCTCACTGCAGAGGAGAAGAGAACAGCAGCACTGCCTGGCAGTCCTGAGGGATTCAGGCATCCTTTCCTAGAGGACACATGGACAAGGCATAAAACATGGAAACAAAGAGCTACAGGATCAGCAAGAAGAGCCACATCTCTGTCCCACTGCTCATTCATGCAGAACCTCAGCAGGCCCCCAAGGCTGCTGCTAAAGGACTCTTTCCATACTGGTTTGGACAGGGGAAGGGGCACGAGCGAGACGCGGCCGCTGCACTCCGAGGCACTGCCCTGAACTCGGGCATGCCTGGCAGCACTTCCCCGCAGCGACCGAAGCAGGGAGCCCCGTGCTGGAAATGCAACATTAACTGCAGCCTAAATCTGGACAGTGTTGCTTGAACCAACGCCAAGGTGCCTCATTTCTGTGACTAACTAATACCAAATGAATCATTTCTGTAATAAAACCCCTCCAACTTGGATTTTCAGGGACTCGCAAAAATAATAATTACACTTGTCTTTTATACCCAGCAAACATTTGGCTCTACAGTGGAATCAAAGCAAGAAGCTGTGAGTACAACTGTTGGCAATTAATTTGAATATTTTTTATAACTTTAAGCAGAGACTTTTGCTTAAAGAGAGACTTTTTGTATGAATTGAGATCACTTATTTCCATCTCTCAATGAACTTCTTATGTTTTGCTGAGGTCCAGCCAGTGCCTTTCAGAACAGTGTTGTTGCTTCTAATGAACCTCATAAAACACCATGCATGACAGAGCAAGAAATTAACTTTGTGAGAGCCAGGAGGGTACAGGTTTAATTTCTCTTGATTCAGCAGAACAACAATAATCCTGGACAATAATGTGCCACAGTCTTGAGGAAGAGGAAGTTCAACTCTGTTGTTAAGCCTGTCCCAGCTCACTTGGCTATCCTGCACTGACTATCCAACATCCCTGAGTTCCTCAGGGACAAACAAACCGGAATAAAGTGGTTTTCCTTCTGGGAGTCTGCTCCCTCCTACTGGAGATGGTCTAAGCAGTGTTTCCTCGGCACTACCCAAGTGATGTGGAGCAGGTGGGCTGAACGTGGCTCCTCTTCCCTCAGGTTCTGTGGTCCATCCATGGCCAGGGCTGCGACAGGAACGGACTTCATTTCAGCCAGATCCACTTGTCCCCAACATCAGCGTTGTAGCCTGCCTTGTACTTGCGCCCAGGGAGCTGAAGGAAGCAGAAAAGCTCAGTCACAACACTTGGCACTCCCCACACAAAGTTCTGAGGCGCCTTGTGGGATCTACAGAACATGAAAACCTGCTTTTGCATTGTAATGATAAAACTTACTGCAAAATCAGTCTCTCGGAAAAGGCTGAGCTGTGCAGCTGAAGGAGGGGCTGCAAAAACCACTCTGTCATAATACAGATGTGAAAATGAGGCCAGTGATTTCAGCACCATATTCCACCTGGCTTCATCCAACTCCTCCCCAGCCTGAGTGAGATGGCTCCCCTACCTGGGTCCTGGAGGAGAGGCACTGGATCTCATTCCAAAATAGGCACACGCGTTATTAAATACATGAAACGCTTCGTGCATGAGATACTGAGTTAATTACCACATTAAATTAAGCCGTTCAAATGAAGCTGCACATTCAGCCTTCGAGAGCTGAACTTAACTCCATTAAAGCAACAGCAGTATCTGCCTGTCTTCATCAGCAAAGCCAGGAACCACTTTCTGATGGAAAAACCCCAAAGATTTTTGAAGCCTTCACCCAAAATATTAAGGGTATTAAGCCTGTGAGTCTCAGTGCTGAAGCAGCGCCCTTTGGAAGGCACTGACCATGACCTGAAATGCCAGAGATGGTGAGATCCCAGTTCCAAAAGCAGAATCCATCTCCAGAACACCTATTCCTACATCCAGGAATGAAAAAGAAAACGAACAGAACATCTTAGAGGCTCCAATACTGGACCCCAGAAGCAAAGCACCATAAAAAAAAGCCAGTGAGTTTGGTGAGAAAGCCTGAAGCCAGCAAAGATGCTGTAATAAAACTCTTCCTTTAAAAATGAGCTATCTGCTGGCAGCCTCTCCAAATAATCAAGCACAGATCATCTGCTCTGTCTCCACACAAACACTGGTTTCACACAAGACCCCAGACTTGTCCCGAGGATTTTTCCTCTCCAAAAAACCATGTGAGAGTATCCTGTTGGAGAGAGCTGCCCCTGCAGAGAGAAGCAAGATGCAGTCTTGATAAAATCTATACTCAGGCCGCAAAAATGAGCTGTATAATAAAAATGAAGCCTGTTGTTTTGAGGAAGGAGAGTTGTGTTTTTATTCACTTGAATGTCAAAAAACAAGACACTTCTTTGCCTAAAAAGCAAGCTGATAGAAGACTTGACCTGCTCCATAAGACACTCCCTGCCCTGCCTTGTCACAAACCGTTTGTGATCAGTTTGTCTGAGGTTTTTCAATTAATGTCTTGTCTAAACATCGGCAGAAACCTCACAGTCCTGTTGAGAGTTCCCCCCACTGAGCAAAGAGGAGATGGGAGATGAAAATAAATGATTTCTATCTCTGCCCCAAGAATTTCCAGCGGTGAGCCAGGGAGGACATGAGACCTGCTGTGACCAGCCTGTGACACAAAAACGGCTCTCCCTGGTCCTCTCCAGGCAGCACATAATTGGCCCTTTGATACTTGAAGAGATTCCCAGATAAGTAGATTATTAAAGCAACAGGAGATCTCTGGGAAAATACAGGAGTTTACAGTTTTGTTTCTGGGCACATCTGCCCTCTTTAAAAATCTACAGTATCAGCCCCTACAGAACTCAAATTCGTTGTCCAAAACAAATTCCCTGTGTGCCTCTGGTTAAAGACGTGCAAGACATCAAAGCAAGCGTTATAATAAGTATTCATCCATAACTCCATCAGTCACAGTGGGCCTTGGCAAAGGCAGGAGAGTTGGGGGATTTGTTACAGCTAAGCTTTCAAAACAGCAAAACAACAATCAAAAAAAAACCAACAAAAAGGGAAGAGGGAAGCAGAGTAAACAAGTCCCACATTACCTAGGAAGCAGGAGGATGTGAATTGATGTTCTGTGCACAAGTGCCACAGACCAATTCTCCAGCTGTGCTCTTCAAATCCCCCATTGCACAGCTGTGACCAGGGTGAGGGGGCTGCATGCTTTGAAGAGGGCAGGATTTTGCAGGCCACAGCAAAGAGGAGTGGTAGGAGCACCAGGGGAGATCTGGGGATGCAGGGCAAGGGGCAGCATGGGCTGCTTCTGGTTAGGCTGGTGCTCTAAAGTGCACCCAGCTGAAACTCCCAGGCTGTTCTTGGCCAGCACCAGGGGAGGGATGGGAACAAACAGCCAGCCCTGAGGCTGCTGGGTTTGTCCAGGCTGGGCAGTCTGGCTGCAAGAGACGATGGAGAGGAGATAGGAAAAAGCTCTGACTTGCCAGCAGCTGAGACAACAGAGAGGGGCTGAATATCCACCTTCTCTTGCAGTACGAGATCCATGGAAGTGTCCCAGGCCATCTTGGAGCACCCTGGGATAGTGGAAGGTGTCCCTGCCCATGGCAGGGGGGCTGAGATGAGCTTTAAGGTCCCTTCCAACCCAACCCACGATTCCACGATTTTATGGTAACAGAGATCCCACCAGGCAACCCCAAGAGCTCCCCCACATCCCTGCAGCAGGAGGCAAGGCTGAGCTCCTGCCAGGTCACCAAGGAACAGATTTTTCCACTCCATGGAAATTGAGTGAGAATGAAGCCCTGGCCTGCTGCATTACACTGCACAGAGCCCCAAAGCTGGCAGCGAGGATTATTTCCAGAGGGATGTGATAAAATCCACCACACGGAGCATGAAACTCCTGAAATGAGCTGTACCCAAAGGTAGAGCCAGCTCCAAGGCAGCAAACTGCTCAACTTTAAAAGAGCATTAGGAACAGAGAGGAAAACAAGACCGTCTCATCAGTTAAATTAAGAACCTGCCACAGAAGTGTCTGTCAAATCTATAAACATGATGAAAAGCCCTATAAAGTGGCAGAGGCTGTGGAGGAGCAACAAGCAGCTCCAGCCAGCTGTTTGCTCTGCGCCGTGGCTGCTCCGGATCGTTCCGCACCGGGCATGTGCAGGTAGAGCTCTGGAGAGCTTTAACCACCTGGAAAGGTTGTTTAGGAGCCCGCCTTGTTTTCCAGCCTTTGGGGAACAAAAGGAATTGCCGTTTCTGCCTTCTATTCCTGGGCTGCTCTGTGCTAATGGCTGGGCTGCACAGCTCCAGGAGCTCTATAAATAGCCTGCTTGGAGCAGCGCTGATCAAAGAGCACTTAAAAGCAGAGTCATTACTCTGCAAGCTCGGGCTCATTCATCAATACCCCAAGCTCATCCTTCAGTGGCTGGTTATAACAGCCATAATAATAGCCCCTTCCATCACTGCTGGGAGCAGATGACTGCTTTTTGCAGGAGAAATCCTCGCTTCCAAACGTTTGGCAGTGCTGTAGGCACACAGCTAAAATCTGAGAGAATCCGGGAACGTGGGGCTTCAGATGCTGGCTGGATCCTGGGAGGGTTTGGTTCCTGATTGCTCCTTATTATTCCTGCCTTGGTTCCTCTCCACAGAGACCCAAAAGGAGGCTGTAGCAGCCAGGTAGGGTCAATCTCTCCTCCCAAGTGACAAGAGGAAACAGCCTCAAGATGCATCAGGGAATGTTGAAACTGGGTATTAGGGCATGAATCA
>NW_008240023.1:302075-316737 GCF_000691975.1 Corvus brachyrhynchos | reverse complement strand
GCCCAGGAGTCCCCATCCCTGGAGGGATTTAAAAGCCACATGGATGTGGCACCTGGGGACGTGGGCTGGTGGTGGCCTCGGCCATGCTGGGTTTAAGCTGGACTCAATGATCCTCTCCAACCCCAACAATCCTGTGCTCCAAAGCAACAACTAAAGCAGGGAAGGGGGGTAATTCCCCCCAAACACACATCCAAGGGGCGCATGGCTTGGTTTCCAAAGGCCTGGCATGGACAGATGTTTGTTACAGCTTCACCCCTGCCACTCCTTACTCCAACAGAACCCTCCGTGCTGCTAACATCCATGACTGCCCAAAACACAAGAGCACCCAAAGGTTTTGCTGAATTGAGGCTAAAACAATTCCAGCCTGCTGGAATTGTTCAGTGGCTGCTGTCCTGCCTGCCCTTCATTTATTTATTAGAAAAACAGACAATAAAAATCCTTTGGAAAGAGAAGTGTCCATAAGAGGATCAGTTATCCACTGCAGAGTGCAGGGAAAAGGCAAGGAGCTCATCCAAGCCACACAGCACAGTTAAACACCTCCAACTGACACCACTTCACAGTGTAAGATCCATGGAGATGCTACCCCTCTATTAAATTATATGCCAATTAATTTTAATTTAACTGAGATCTACTCTAGGGATCACTTTCCTCCACAGTTATGGGATTAAGAGGGGTTTGGGAAAGAGGGATGTGCTCCCACATAAAAATGCGTTTCCTTTCACAGGGACAGCCTATCAAGGTGAAAATGGATTCTTTTAATGCCAGTGGGATTTGATTGTCTTTTTGATTTACAGAGGTACCCAGTGCCTGCAACCATCACCTAAAGTGAAACAGACACAACCACCAAGACCAAGATTTGAGACAGCTCCAAGGTCTGTCAGGCTCCTTTCCCTTTTTTTTTGGGATAGATATCCCTGCCAACTGTCCATGATACTTTTCAGGGGGAGCAGGGTGGAGAAGCTGCCTGTTCCTCAAGAGGGGCTGCTCTCACTCTCTCTCCATATGGACAGGACTGGGGAGAGCAGAGAAGTGGGAAGGTGGGAAGAGAAGTAGATCCTTAAGCAACAACTCTGTCATTCCCAGGTTTTTGTTATTCCTCAGGTCCTTTTGGGCTTACTGATACCCAGCCAGGCAACATCTTGTTACTTTAGAAAAGGCCAAAAATACTTTTGCAGAGATAAAACAGAAAAAAAAAACCCCAACCCTTAAATGAAGCCTCTTCTAATTTATTGTGTGTCTGCTTTCATTCCTTCCTGGATTCAAGAGCAGACAGGGCTGGGCATTACAGCTGTCAAACACCTCCTTTAAAACAGAATTAGGAAAGGAGATCTTGATCCTAAAAAGAATGAAAACTTCATCAAGCCAAGAAAAAAATGGCAGGAGAGAGAAAACAGAAGGTTCTATCAAAGACAGCAACTATGGCAACGATCACAAACATGGAGAAGAAAGATATCCTAAGCTCCCTGCTCCTGCAAAGGCAAGAGTTGATCCTGCTGTTGGCTCCAGACTCTGGCTCTCTGAAAGCTCACGTATTCCTTTTGCAGCCCTTTCAGGAGATTTTTATGTGAGCAGTTCTCTGCACTCTCAGCAGAGATGGGGAGCTCAGGGACCTGCCAACCCCTCTGCTTGCCAGCAGCCACCTTGAGCCCCACAGCTGCCAGGAGGGGCCAGGGCTGCTCTTGGGCCACCTCAAACCCGGAGAGTCTTCCCTTAATGTCCTGCCCTTGGGGCTGGTAGTGATTTCCCACTGCAAACACGTGCTCCTACAGCACTCTCAGTTTTGGGGTGTGAGACAGAGCTGACTTGTGCTGCAGGCCCACCTTCCATCACTCAAAGCTACTGCCCTGCAACCACCTCAAAACTGGAGGATTTCCCCTCCTATGGCTGCATCCTTATGGAAAAGTGTAATGAAAAGCCTGGGAAAAGAGTGTGGAATTCCCCTCCCCTCCATCCTGTTTCCCTCTTCTCCGCTTGCTGCGACACAGGGCTGGCAGGGCGCTGCCAGCCACACATTTCCAAGCCCTGGGGCAGGAGGGAGGAGGATGAGGAGCAGGGTACAAAGATGGAGTTTGGCAAGGCAGCTGAGCTGTGCAAGGAGCTGGACTGCACCTCACAGCAGTAGACAGGTCTTTGATCTGCTCAAGCTTTCCTTGCCTCATCCCTCTATTCCAAAAGCAGTCTTCCACCAAGGAAAACAGGGATGGAAACAAAATGAGAGCCTTCTCTTACTTTTCCGTGGCATAGGACGAGGAGGAATCGCCTCACACTGCCAGAGGGCAGGGATAGATGGGATATCAGGGAGAAGTCCTTCCCTGGGAGGGTGGGGAGGCCCTGGCACAGCTGTGGCTGCCGCTGGATCCCTGGCAGTGCCCAAGGCCAGGTTGGACAGGGCTTGGAGCAGCCTGGGACAGTGGAAGGTGTCCCTGGCCCTGGCAGGGGGTGGGAATGGGATGAGTTTTAAGGTCCCTTCCAACTCAAAGCGTTCTGTGATTCTTTGATTCTCTGAATTCCAGCAAACAGCTGCACTTTTATGCAAGCAGAAAAGCACACGCACGTCAAAGGAGCCGCTTTTGCCCACTCCAGGAGATGCAGCAGGAGTGTGAAGTACATCAGCACATTATTTAAGTACACTGATTGCATTAAACAGAGCCATTTGTTTTCATCCTCGCTGCAAACACATCTGCCTAAGTGCTCCAGCTCTCCAGCTTCGCAGGGCGCACGCAGCATTTGGAGCATCATCCCTGGGGACTGCGAGCACTTGGAGGAAAGGCAGGGAGATACAGCAGTTGTTAAGGGAGGGGGGAAAGGGTAGTCAAGCCTTTACTAGTCTGACAGTTCCTAAAATAATGTTGCTTCCCTGAAGAATGAGCATGCTTATCTCTGATCTACAGACTGAAAGGTTGCTTCTCCCTTGCCAGAAAAGCATCCTCAGAGGTTTCTGAATGCCTGAGCAGAACTGCTGGACCCTGCCAGAGGACTTTATGGTGTAAGGAGGCTGCAGAAAGCCACCTCCTCACACATGAAAAGAACACTTACAGAAGAAATTTAGAGGACAGACATAAAAAAAGGTGAGTTTTGAGTATTCAGAACTGTATGTGGCCACCTCATTATTTTGTGGAAAAGCACACACACTAAAGTCTTGAACTCTGAAGAGTGTTCCCTCCTCCTCCTCCTTCTTGGTTGCTTCTAATGAATATTTTGAACAAAACCCAGCTTCTGCCTGGAATTTGTAAATCCCTGAAAACCACCATTATTAGGCAGCATGAACTGTGTGCACGGAACTCTGAAAAGCACAGCAGTTTGCTGCCTGTTGGAGAGATCAAGGATTTATGAGTAGTTACAGAGGGGGAAAAAAAATCCCCTACGCAAATCGTTGTGTTTATGTGGTAAACATCATTACCCCAACTTTAAAAGCACGCATTTCTCACGAGGAAAAGTTAAACTTCTGTAATTATCCCGTAATTAAGCCTTTATTTAACAAGTCACATGAGCCTAAACCCTTTATCTTCAAATGCCAAAGTGGCAGCACAGCTGTGACCATCCCTGCACAGAGAGGGGCAAGGGCTTGTGATTCCCTCTTTACAGACCCAAAACATCACAGCCCAAATCTGGGTGTCTGTGCCTGTGCTGGTTGGCCTCTTGCTGGATCACCTCTGCACAGCAGCCTTGCCTGAGAAAAAAATTCAGCCCCTTCATCTGCTAAACAAAGTTGGAAGGAAAAAAAAAAGAAACAACCCAGATCTTCAAAGTTTCAACACAAAGAATGCAATCCTCAGAACATAAAACAGCAGGTGGGGCTGGCTTTGTGCTTCCCCTTCCAGTACTTATGGAAAACAGGAGAACTCAGCACCTTTTGCACTGTGCACCATCCCTGTACACCCTCCAGACCACCAAAGGGTTACAAGCACCCAAGCATTGAGAAGAGAGAGAGTATTAGTGTAGGCTAAATCCAACAGAATACTTCCTGAAACGAGCAGCTCCTCCTGATTCCAAAGGACATTATCACTTTCTACAGCACTTTCCTGAATCAGGGCCTACAAACAGGGCTGCAGAAGGGAGATTGTATTTTGGCAATGTTATTTTTTTTGCTCAGCTTCAGCTGTCAGCTAACTGGCACGGAGCAGAGCAATCCAAGAGCACAGCTTTCCTTCCCAGGTACCCATATTCCTGCTCCTGAGCATCCCTTTGCTACATCTGCAAGGCAAGTCACAAACTTCTCCTGGCAGCCAGTTATCTGATGAGCCAGGACATTCTCAGCTTCTTGCCAGCACAAAGAGGGATGTGCTGCTGTAACAGCCAGAGGAAAAAAGCCTTTCAGAAGCCTTACCCCTGGCTCTCAGCACACAGCACCGAGGTCACATCTAGCTGTGTGTCAGGCAGCCTCAGTAATTCCCAGCTCCACTGCAAAGGGACATCTCAGGCCCAAAAAAGCCCTCTCATCTCGGGGAAGAAAGGCGCTGGCAGTGCAGATGGATGTTGTGTGCTAGAGACAAGTCGTGCAGCAGATCCTGCTCAAATCTGTGCTGCACAGCACAGGCGGCTCTCAGAGGGAAGGGCTCCAAAAACCCCGAGCCCGAGCTTGAAGGTTTGGATTTAAGAATGTGACAGCAAGGAGGAGGAAATTCTACGAGCAATTTCTCGGCTGGACCGGGGAGTTTTCAAACCCATTAGACAACCTCAGATGCTTTCTGCTGCTTTAACCTTTAGCTTTAGCCCCTTTTACAAGCTGGAAAGGTCACATCTCAAATGAGGCAGAACAGTGTGAAGCCCAGAGCCTCTCCAGTACACAGCCAGCCGAGGAGGGACAAATTTTGTGGAATATTCTGACTATTCCAGAAGAAAACATTGGTAGTTCAGTTTCCAAACAAGTCCATAAATCTGTAGTTTACATTTTAATTTCAATAAGAGACTGTATGCTACCAGGAAAAGAAAAATGATTGTGTTTTGATTATGCAAATCATGATTTCTAACAATTTATATTGTATATTCCTCCCTTTGTCTTCAGGAGTGCTCGGAAAATAAGATGCAGTGGCAGAGAAGATTTCAACCCGACTGGAAAGCAGAGGCTCACCTGTAGCTTTGGCCACTCAGTATTAATTATCATCAGCTCCACAGCTTCTCTACAGAGCTTTTCCAATAGCTGGGCCTCAGGCAAGCCCCGTGTAGGGGGAGAGGACCCCATCCCTGCCAGGGAACCACGGAGCAGCAGCAGGGCAGAGCTCTGAGGGGACTGGAAGCTGCTGTCTCCAGAAGCAGCAAGGCAGGAGCTAATTAAAACCCTGTGTGGGAGCCTGCATGAGGTGTACGAGAGCACTGGGCACAACAGGCTTTGGATGCGTGCCCACGTGCAGAAACGCTCTATTTAAAGCAACAGCACTTTGGGGAAGCGAGGCAGCATCCATTCCTCCTCAAAAAAAACCCACCCCCTCCCTCAGCGCTTGGGAAGGAGTCGCCATGGGTTTCCAGTTTTCTTGTTTGACTTAAGGGATTATTTTAGATTTCAGAGGTCACAGACTCATCAGGGCACGCGACACAAAAACAAATGAAAACCATTTATCCTTTAGTCCACAGCTAAAGATTAAAAAAAAAAAAAAAAAAAAAAAAAAGAAAATCAGCTTATGAAACAAACCATTTGCTTCGTTATTCCTCTCAGGGGGAAGCCAGACTTCAAAACAGGTGGGGATTTGGGCAAAACCCAGCAGTTATGGGTAGGAAAGGGCAGGAAGGTGGCAGCAGGGCGTGCCCAGCAGGGAGGAGCACCCTGGCCGTGTCCCCAGCAGCACTCACCGAGCGATACTCGTAGTAGATCTTGTCGTACTCGGAGCCCCCGATGGTGATCTCGGGAACGAAGTGCGGGATGGACACGGAATCCAGCAATCCAGCCTTGTCCTGGACACTGAGGGGAGAAGGAGCAGTGAGTTCACACCCTGCCTCAGCAACGGCCAAATACTGGACCCAGAGAAGCTGTGGCTGCCTCATCCCTGGAAGTGTTCCGAGCCAAGCTGGATGGAGCTTGGAGCAACCTGATCCAGTGGAAGGTGTCCCTGCCCATTGCACAGGGTAGAACTGGATGAGCTGTTTCCAACCCAAATCACTCTGGGATTCATAATCATCATTCTATGATGAAAGAACTACCTTTCTGTTAAATAACGCTTCCAAGGGTTTGGGCTATTTTCCAAACATTTATCCTTCTCCTCACAAATCTATGATGTAGTGCCCCTCATCCTTGCCTCCAGTTTGCTCCTGTTCCAACTTCCTGCTTCCCTATTTCCTCCTTGGAGATGCTCCACCATTCCTGGGAGCCTTCTCCATGAACCCCCTCTGGCTTTTTAGCTTTCCATAAAAGCAGTGTAAAAAGCAGTGGTTTTATTGAATGCCACACACTACCTTGCTAAATTCCCATCCCAAACGGATCAGAACTGAGGCAATGAGAGGGTCTGGAAGCCGGCAGTGCCTCCAGCATCCTGCCTGGGAATACCTGGAGGAAGGTGTGCAATTGCTGCAGCAGCTCTAGTGGTGGATCTCGGCATCCACCAACAACCCACTCTGCACACAGCAGCACTTCAGACAGCCCCAGTTCAAAACGCCTGAGAAACTGCTAGAAAGCCTCCTGCTGCCTGTGCTTATCCACAGGCCGACAGTGCCACCTGGATGCGTCCGGGAAAAACACATCCCTTTCCAGCCAGCACTGACCCAACCCTCAACCCAACGCCAGAAACTCCGCTGCAAATGGTGCTGTTCTCAGTGAATTACATTTCTTACAAATAATGACATGCACATCAAGCACATGCCCCGAGAAAAGCAAAGTTCGTCATCTTTAAGCAATTGTTTTTACCCCCGGATCGTAAATTTTGGGACCTTTCCTCCCAGCAACGAAGAGCTTCAACAAATAAAGTGGTTTGCTAACATACCCTGATATTCACACTGTACATTATCCTTCTAGAGGCCGACTTGTCAGGAAATACAACAACCCAGTCAAAGTTCAGCTGGGAGAAGGTGAGGATAAATGCCCTTTTCCAAGATCAGGATCAACATCAAAGACACTTCCTGTAAACAGCAACATTATTTATCTTCAGCAACACTAGATGTGTATTTCACATGCTGGAAGGCACAAAAATGAGTCCAGGCACATAAAGAGCATAACTTCACACGCAGAAACCAGGTTTTGTAGTCATCCAGCCCACAGTGAATCCATTCCTTCCTGAATCTCAGCCAAGTGGCCATTTGGAGAGGACAACTCGCAGGCACAATTAATTTTAGTTAAGGGCCAAGTGACAAACCTGCTGCTCCCAAAAATTCTTTGCACAAGAAAATGCTGAAAGCTACTGATGGCTTCTCCATGTTCTCTGCACCCTCAGAAATAATTTGGAAAGTGAAGTAAAAGCACACCCAAAGACACCTGCCACACCAATGCCCCCGCCCCCTGCCAGGACTAATTCCCTGCGCAGCAGGAAGCATTCACAGGCACTTTTTATGTTGCTTTTGTTTTCTCTCTCTCCCCCAGCAGAAAATTATCACTATTTATTCTTTTCTGACACTCTACCAGACTCTCCTGAAGGAGCTCTCAGCATGCAGCACCTCTACCTTCCAGATTAGGTCATACTTGAAAAGGAACTGAGGGCACATAAGCGACTGTGTGGTCCCAAGACTTTAAGAACATCAAATTTTAGCTGACAAAACCCTCTTAACCATGGTTCTTCCCACTGCTGCACAGGAATCCCACCTGGAAGTATCCTACAGCAATGGACAACTCATCTCTTCTCCTAAAGCACCTCTTACACACCAATTCAGACACTTTATCCAGCACAACCAGAAGAATCAGGTTGGACACGTTCCTGTTTCCCTCACAGGCAGCTCGCAGCAGGACGCACACCATGAACATCAGAGTCTGATGAGCCTTGCCAAAGGTGCAAGGTGGGGTAAGGGAAGGAGACTGGTTAGAAACAAATAAATAAACCAGGCAACCCAACAAAAAACCCTGAGTTGCCATAGGCTGGGCTGTGAGTTCTCAACACCTGATGCTGGCACAGTCACAAAAACTCAAGTGGCAAGAGAGACCTAAAAGCATTCACTGGCCTAAGAGCCAACACCACAGAGCCATTCAAGATGAATTCTGTGTTGATACCTGAAATTAACTTTCCTCTTTCTGCCAAAGGGACAGATTCCCCCATTTGGCCAGGCAGAGCAGGTATGGCATGGCCAAGGTGAGGCACAGCCACTCCATTGGTGAGCAAACACTCACCATCAACACCAAGAACAAAAAAAAAAAAAAAGGCATTTTCCAAAAGAAGCAGGTCTGCAAGGAAAGGGGAGAAGGTGCAACAACAGCTCTTCAAACCTGCAAAAGCCACTGCAAAGAGGAAATCACAAAAGAAGTGTTTCAACTGAAGCAAAAAGATGGGATAGATAGGGCTTGGAGCAGCCTGGGATAGTGGAAGGTGTCCCTGCCCGTGGCAGGGGGAGGATGGGATGGCTTTGAAAACCATTCCCCAGGTTCTGAAGGAGCTGCAGGGATGGATCAGATTTAGCTGTGCACTTGTCTGATGGAACAAGTCAAGCACAGCAAAGTCCCCCCAGGAGCTGATAAAATAACACAGGCAAGGTTACCCAGCCTGCAGCTCTTCACCCCAAACGTGCTTCATTTTGCAACACATGTGGCCAGACAAACATCACTGGGAAGGGCCCAGATAAGAACAGGCCTGAGACACTGCAGTGACAGCAGAGGAACTCCCTGAGACATTTCAAGAGCCAGAATGGTTCCTACTGGACTGGGCACCTGGAGAGGAAGGGGAGATGTGAAGAGCATCCTCCAGAAGAGCCCTCCAGCTTCCAGACACAAACACAACCCTTTTAAACCTTTTGCCAAAGTCCCCCAACCACACTGTCAGGGCAGGGGAGAGCACTTAAGGGCACGGCAGGGAGATAAAAGGGATCACGGTGCAGCTGACTGCCCATGGGTGTGGCTCACCGGTTTGATTAGCTGGCCTATTTGCATTCATCACTCAGGGGCCCTGCTGGGGTTTCTGTGCGTTAGACCCTCCATGTGTGCAATGAAGAGGTTCTCCTCGCCCCTGCTCACCCATCCCAGGTCCCCAGACCCGAGGGTGGAAGGCAACAGCAGGGCCAACACAGCCCCACAAGCTGGGAGGTCAGCAAGGGAAGCAATTGCAGATGGAAACCCAAACAGGGCAGAACTTAGGCTGGATAGTCAGGGAAACTTCCTCACTGGAAGGGTGGTCAGGCATTGGAACAGGCTGCCCAGGGCAGTGGTGGAACCTCTGTCCCTGAACTCGTTCCAAATCCATGTGGCTGTGGCACCTGGGGACATGGGCTCGTGGTGGGCCCGGCAGTGCTGGGGGAATGGTGGACTCGATGATCCCAGAGGGCTTTTCCAACCTAAAGGATCCCCAACAGCTGCTGGAACCTCGCAGGAACACCCACGAGAGGGCAGCATGTGCCAGCACACGAGAAGGCAGCGGGAACCTGCAGGAAAAGCGCTTTCCAAAGGGAGAATTCCCATGGGCACAGGATACCTGCACATCTGTGGGGACAACAAGAGCTCTTTGCTACCTGGCACTGGAAAAAGCAAGAAAAACATCAGCCTTAAGGTTCATGGACTCACACCTGAGCTGGGCATTGGATGCTCCAGCATGCAATTCCAACAGGGAAGACCTGCACAGCAGGCTTCCTGCATTGCTGGAGTTGCCATGGGAAAAGATCATGTCCAAACACACACATTTGTACAAAGAGGCTCTTCCCACACTGCCCAAGACATTGCCCAGGACTCCCTCACTCAGCTGAGCAAGGCATGAGCTCAAGCTTGGCACAGGATGTGTTGCCACCCCTTTATCACTGCCCTGATAGCCCAGCACAAGTGAAGATTCACAAGCAAAGCCCAGGAGCTGGACTCGATGACTCCTGTGGGTGCCTTCCAGTGCAGGATATTTTATGATTCTGTGCTTTAAATGAGCAGTTTATTGCATTCTGAGATCTTCAAACAACCACATGTTTTTGCCAAAAGAAGAAATAATTTCATGTTATCTACAGCAACAAGAGCCTTGTGCAGGAAACTCTCTCACCCTCCTCTAGGGTTCAAGGAAAAATGGAGTCCTTAAAGCAGTTTATTCCCTTCTAAAGCAGTGAAACAGTTTCCATACAGCGTCTTAACACGCTGCTCTAATTGCAAGGTTTCCTTCAACTCCCTCCTACTCACTACAATTAATGATCCTTCCTAATACCTGCACTGGTGTGGAGCTACAGGAAAACAAGCAACTTATTCCCTCTTTCCAAGGAAATCTGATTGTGGTAATTTTGCAGGGCCTAAGTCACCAGATGTTATCCTCCAGATCCTACACAAAGAAACCTCCTCTTTGATACATCAAAGGCACCCAAATCGTGACTCGTTCCTCTCAGACACCACCCAACACTGCTCCTCTGCAATCTACCTTCCCTTCTTGATAGAAAAACCATAGAAAAGGAGCATTAGTGCTCTATCTTTAAATAGCTATTTGAAGTAACAGCACAGAAAAGTTAAATGCAAGAAGTAGCACAAGTCCGCAAAAAAAGTTTAACTTACTACTCCAGTGCCTGTCACAAAGACACAAACTTAGGGGCAGATACTCAATTTAAAAATCCCTGTGTTTCTATTAACCTGTGAGATGACCAGGAATTAATGAAAATAATGTAACTCTTAAATTTTGTTTTAAAAGCGTAACTATACTGAAATTTCCACCTGCACATGCAATCTGAAGTTGCACCAAAATGGGGGGAGGCTGCCTCACTTCTGCTATTAACACAGTTACAGGTGCAGATATATTCTTTATATATGTGTCTTTATATTTTATATAAATAAAACTGACAAATAAATGGTGCACTCACAAAGAATGATTAAAAATCAAATTAAATTATTTTCCAACACGGCACTTGCCACGGTCTGAGTCTGCTCTCTTCCCATCCAACTGGGCAGACAAGGATCTCTGACAAAAACCACTCTTAAACTTGCCTGCAGCCTCGTCTCATCCATCAGCAGCAAAAATGCCTCACCACATTCCAGTGCCAAGCACCAGGATCACAAAATATAGCCCCACCTTTAAAAACTCATGGCTTTGACCATTTTCCTTGGTATTTGATGCCAAGAATTGCTCAGTGGCTGGATAACACCATACTTACTGAAGTCTCAAGTGATGGAAAGAAACATCATCTTGCTCCAGCCATGGCCCTTTGTCAAACTTCAGGTACTCGATGTCTTCAATTACCTGGAATCAGAGAAGAAAGTTCACTAAGGGGTGGCTTGATCCAAAAATCAATGAAATAATCAAAAGAGATTATTAAACAAATGAGAAAGGCTCCACTGCTAAAGCTGTAGTAACAAGGCAAATGTTCAGAGATAACATGATCATCTCCCAGTTCCATTTCCACAGGCCATGGCCCTGCCAGGAGCACTGGGCACACACATGGGGGATCTCTTAACATCCCGTGCTTTCAGCTTTGGCTGGCAGGGAATAGACGGGCTGAGAGGTGCCTTGTTTCCAAATTCTTACCTGATCCAAGACATTGTTCCTTAACCTGCCACTGGGACAGAAAAGCAAAGGTACAACCTCACCCCTGAGGGAGAACGAGGACGAAATGGAGAGAAGTCTACATTCAACTCCCTTTTGGTACAAAAAGAAAATCATTGTGGTACAGAGGACGCCTGTTTGGGTGTTTTTATCTCCAGAGAGGCTCGGTAACACATTCCCTGAAACAGGCAGGGGAGCAGGCGTGGCATTTCCCTCAGTGTTGTGTGGTTCACATCACAGAAACAAAGGCACATTTCAGGCTGGAACGCTCAGACCTGGAGGAGCTGCACCGAGGAGTCCACGGGCTCAGGATTTCACTGGCCATCAGGACCTACCCACGCGTGAAAGGAAAGGCAACACTCACAGCTCAGCAGCCAGAACCCTTCAAACAGGCAATGCCAGCTCAGCAATCATTCCCTCAGCATCCCCAAGCTTATCAGTTCCAGACTGGAGCTTCATTTGCAGCCTGGCTCCACCAGAAAACAGATCTTTGCTGCTCCAGGGGGTAATTGCTTATCACACCTGGCTGGCTGGAGCTGAGGGAAGCCTGCCCTGGTGTCAGGAGGATGCACTTCAGGTGCCTGATGAGGTAGAGGCAGCACCTTGGAGCAACCTGGGAAGAAGTGAATTGTTACAGCTCCAGACATCCCTTTCCAGAGACCTTTTCCATAGGGAAAGGTAAAGCTGAGGTCATAACCAAATTCCTGATGGCACATTGTCAATCCACTGACACAGAAGCAGACATCAGCAATGAAGTGACAGAATGATGAAGGAAAAAATCTTTGTGTTCTTTCCACAAAATCCACTGTAATTATTCCCTGCCAACACTAACTCCCAGCTATTGCCACTTCAAAAACGATAACCAAGTGCTACTACAAAGTAGCCCTGACTATACAGGTCCACTCTTATGAGCATTATGTTTTCATGGTAAGTAGTAACGGTTTGGACATGACTGAATGAACATTTCTCAGCACAAACTGCTGCAGCACAACTCCAAGATAAGAGGAAGGGAGGTGTATGGTAAGTTAGTGCAAACTGCCATTATTTCTTTTAATTATTTAATTGAAAAGCTGAACAGAAGTAATTCCCTCTCTACTCCACAGCAAAGCTCTGGAAACTCTCTGCACCTGATAACAGCACTAATCACAGAGTTGCTACAACAGGGCTCAGAATGTGCTACAGGGGAGAAAGCATCTGTACCCAAATTAGTTTTGCTCACTGTTATCACTGTGTCAGAAGATCTCTCTCCCAGCAGCTCCTTAACAATGGCATCGGTTTCCCAACAAGGATAGAACAACTTAATTTGTAAGGAAGGCCCTGGCACACCCCAGGAATCAGCAGCAAATATCCAAGGCTTTAAGAAGAATTAAACATACAGCTAACTTTGTATTCCCAGTTTTATCCTCATGCAAAACCAGTGAGGAACACCCTAATGAAGCTCATTTCAGTACTCATTACCCCTTCAGCCACCACAACCAAAGTTAATTACAAAAGGAAACCCCAACTGACCTTTTTAAGACACTTTAAAAAATCCTTTCTAAGCTGTGTATGCCTGCTCTGAGCAAATCAGAAGTTATTAAACTGCAAGGCCATAAAAAAACCTCAGCTCCCCAGTCCCCAAACAAAGAGACTGGAGTGAGCTAATGAACACTGCTGTTAAGGTGTGCAAACACACCTCACAAGCCAAAGCCCTCCTGCCAACCCTGATTTCCACATTTCTGCTGTGTCATCCCAAAGGGAAACAATCTCAGCAGAAAAGGGGAAAAAAAAAGAATTATTTCAAGCAGAACAAGTACCAATATCTATCACCAACACCCAACAATGGCCATGACAACATCATGGGCTGGATAATCTTACAGGGTCTTTCCCAACCTTAATCATTCTGTGGCATTGTACTTTAACTTCCAAATAATAATCGTTCCCCTAGTCCAGATTTGTCCAAGCAAATTAAGGACTCCACTGGTGCACCTGATGACCCTATTTAGAGCAATGACACAATTGCTGAGCTTGGGAGAGTCGCTCCTTGAACAATAAGAGCTTTAGACTGACTTTAAACCCCGATTTAAAGGATTAAAATCAAATCTCTAGCAGTGGGGTTTACTACAAAAAAATCTAGGGAGGAAACAACCTGCTTTACTCTGACCACTTCAAGATGTGTCCAGAGAGAAGGACAGGGCAAAACCAAGCATATAACCCCCATGCCAACCTTCCTTTACTTCACCAAGCAGCACCTTGAAACACCACAGCTCTCAACTCTGATTCTTGTTTTTATTTTATCATCCAGAAAAAAATAACTGTAATTGCTCTGGAGTCTCTGTATTCACACCTCCACCTCAGCTTTCTTGTTCACTCAAGCCTGATTTTTTGGTGCATTTTTTCTGTTTATTATCTGCCATCACCCTGAAGCCACCAGCCCTTTTTCAGGGGTATAAACCCACACTGCCCCACAGGCCTACTGTTGATGATAACCTTTACTATCAAGTGCAGGAGCACCCAAAAACCCATCCACAACAGCAGAGGACCCAGAATGTGGCACACAACCCTGTTCTTATAAAGGGAACCAAAAGGCCTAAAGACAAACAGCAGTGCACCTGTGGAGGGGGGGAGTATGGAGTGTTAATTTTTAGGACCAGGAAAGTCCTTATCAATATTTTCTGCTTCACACAGTGATATGACCAGAACTTTGAAGGACTCCTCGGGCAAAAAGGTAATTTTAGTCTGATTTAAGGGTCATTTAAATATTAAAATACACATCCTGAGTATGCTAATAAGCTTAATGAGGTACAGGCTACAACATATATATTACTCAACTCTCTGCTGAGATCATACTGCACATAATACAGGAGGAGGAGGAGGAGGAGTTTGGGCTGTGTATAAGTAGGGTAGAAATTCCACCTCGTCAGGACGAAGAGCCAAAAAGCCCTTGGAGACAGCCCACAGACAATTCTCTCCCTCCTCCCAAGTGGGGATAATTCCTTGGCAAGCTTCCATGTAGGATTATTATTATCCTGCTAACATCATGTTATTGTTATTAATCAAGATCTACCCCTAGAACTGAAACAGGCCCAAAACCTGTCCAGAATCTCAAAAACCTCAGTGCTCTT
>NW_008240023.1:293658-302064 GCF_000691975.1 Corvus brachyrhynchos | reverse complement strand
CTCAGGGAACAGCAGCTACAGAGAAAAGCTGATGAGAGAAATGATGGTGAAAAGCAAAAGGCTTCTGTTATCCCACTAATAACCCTTCACAAGCAGGAAAGCTCACTGAAATAAGGCAAAGCTGTTAAACTTACTCCCAGAAAAGCAAAACTTACCTTCTCCACATCCTCAGCTGCGGTTGCCGTGTACTGCAGAACTTCACTGCTCTCACTGCAAAGAACAGAGACATTGAATTCCCTGATAAAACTGCTCTACCCATCCTCCCCCTGCTCCAAAAGGCACAGAAGTGAGTTTAAAAGGCACAAACACCTAACCAGAATCATTGCAATTTTTTAGATTGCTCCCAGCTGCTGCAATAGAATTCCTGTTGCACCTGTGAGCTGCTTCTTTGCTGGTGGAAAGTTGCTTTTAAAGGGCAAATGGCCTGGATATCTACATAACTTCAGTTCAAAAAAAAATGTAAAACCCTACACATATGAATTTGCTTTCATTTAATTAACATGGATACTTGCCTCTATTACAACTGCCCCACCTGCTTGAAAAAATAAGTGAGATTTTCAGCCAGTCTAACCCAGAACTTCAGTAACTTTCCTCTTTGCAAGTGCACAACTCACTACCTGTGAATCATTTCAAGAGAAGAATGTGTACATTTATCACTATTCACTCAGGCTGAGCTAGCTGAATGAATACAAATGCAGGCACAGCAGGATCTGTAAGTGTAAAAACATTTCTGAAAGGTAATGTTTCCTGGTTACAAGATAGATTTTTCAATCAGACAGCAGACTTCAGAGAAAAGGCACTTGCAGAGCAGAGCCACAACAGGAGCTCCTACATTAACTTTTCACACTACACTTGTTCAGCCACATTCAGCAATCACTGTTCCCAAAACTGCTCCAGCTGGAAGACCTGGAAGGCCCTGGAATAGCTGCCCAGTGTGGACATTGTATCAAACATCACACAGCAAAGCTTAGGAGCATGGAGAAAAAACTCATAGAATCCCAGAATGGTTTGGGTGGGACAGGACCTTAAAGCTCATCCAGTCCCACCCCCTGCCATGGGGGGAACTTCCACCATCCCAGGTTGCTCCTAGCCCCAACCTGGCCTGGAACACTTCCAGGGATGGGACAGGCACCTGGAATAAGAGATATTCTCTTCAATATCAGCCCAAGGGAGAGGTCAGCCTTCAGCAGAGCCTGACACCGGCAACTGCATTAATGACACCGATCAAAGCACTTGATCCCATCTCTTGATTTGACTCTGCAGATTATCAGGGCTTCATTAAGAGAAAACAGCTGCTCAGTGACTCTGCAGATTATTAGAGCTTTCCTTAAGAGAAAACAGCTGCTTAGTGGAAGCAGTGCTGGATATGAAAGAGAACATTGCTAATCTTAAGGCTCTGCTCCAGGAAAAATCAAACAGAACCCAGACACCGTCTGTTCCAAATCACCAGGCGGTACCTGCCACAGCACCCAGCTCACAAATCACTACCAACAGAAACATTAAAGACATTCATAACAAGTCAACTAGAGTGAAAACATCAATTTTAAAGCAAATATCCACCATAAACCCCTTTAAGCATCACCAGGCTGCTCCAGTTAAACAGAACAAGGTAACAGGAGTTTTGCCCAGTAACAAACGGCTTCTCAAGAGAACAAGCAAACAAACTTCAACATGGAAAGTGTGCAGGACAAGCTCAGCAATCTGTAACTCTTTTTAGCCTGCTTGGACCAGATTTTGGGGATCCCCAGGAGCCAGGGAATCAAACTAGGCAGACTAAGAGCTACCAGGCAGGTGTGAACACAGCTCCCTGCACCACTGCCAGCAAACAAACAGTTAAAGGCAGCTATGGCTTCTGCATTTATCCCAGACAAGAGCCACCCTGAGGTCCAGAGGTGCTGGATTCACACACTCCCAGCTCCCCCACAGCCAGGGAAGGAGACAAAGATGGATGTGACAAGCTGCTGGGAGCCCATCCGCAGACAGCGTGCCAAGCAGAGGGTGTTTGCCTAACAGGGGTACTGACCATGTGCACACAGAGGGAAAGGAGTTGAAATCACAGCAGGACTTAGGATTCAGCCTCACTGAACACCACGAGATGTATGTGGGGCTCAATGTGACCCAAAGAACAAGCAGCAGCTTTCTCCCCAGCAGGAACTGCAGCAGCTTTGCCCTCGGGGGGATGACATTCCCAAGGCTTCCCATCCCCATTTCCCTCTTTCCATTCCAAGAGCTGTGTGCTGGCTGTGGCAACACACCAGGTGGCAGCTGACCATACATGACGCCACAATCCCTGCCTGCATGAATGACAGGCTCAGTATCGAGTTATCCACTTCAGCAGCTGGCAGAGCCATCACACTGACCCACCCCGGGAGACAGAGCAAGCACCAGGGCACACAGGCAGGCTACAAAGCACCTGGGAATCTCCTCTCATTTCAATCAGCCTCATGCACACCCCACAACTTACACAGTTAACTCATTTGATGACCTCTGAGTTTCCCTTCCAGAGTTATAAGGGACCATAATTCTGCTTTTAGGTTTTTAGGACGACTTCAGTTTCCATAGGGCAATTTTATAAGAACTGGGAGAGCTGAGCAAGCTCTGTTTCTCCCCCAGTTTACAGGGCACACATTTTTGCTTCCCAGCTAGAGGAAGCCAGGGGAGCCCAGAGAGAGACAGGACAAGGCAGAATAGTTTCCCACTGCCAGAGGACAGGGCTGGATGGGATATTGGGAAGGAATTGTTCCCTGGGAGGGAGGGCAGGCCCTGGCACAGGGTGCCCAGAGCAGCTGGGGCTGCCCCTGGATCCCTGGCAGTGCCCAAGGCCAGGCTGGACACTGGGGCTTGGAGCACCCTGGGACAGTGGGAGGTGTCCCTGCCCATGGCAGGGGTGAAACAGGATGAGCTTTAAGGTCCTTTCCAACCCAAACCATTCTGGGATTCTGTGACAACTGAAAGGACTTTTTGAGGAGAGAAAAGCTCTGAAGCTTTCCAAAAAGGCCTGAGAACACCTTGTATTGCATCACTGTCCCCTCAGGTCATGCCAACACACACACAGCCATAGCTGTGGCATTGTGCACATCACTCCTGAATCCGTTTTTAATCTTCCAACACTGGCAGCAGGCTTCTGGGATGGCAGAGGTAGCTACACTCCCACACAGCTCTTACGCCATGAGTGCGGCACCCCTTCAGTGGGGCACAATACTGTACCCTGAGGCACAAGGAGGATTTTTCACATCATTTGTTGATATTGGCAGAGATTCTAAGGTTTGCACACATTTTTACTCAAAGACTTGAGAGACAAAACGCTTTGCTCTGCTAACCTGATCTCTGGTAGGAAGGTCCTCTTGTAAGCATCCTCAATGCTCTGGAGATAGGAAGGAGACACTTTTTTCTCATATGGCTACAAACAGACAAAGTTGTGGAATTAACTTTCTTTCTTTTCCCACTGGCTGCTCCACCACCCACTCTGGAATCAGCAGTCAAGCATCCAAGCGAACCAGTGTGCATTAGTGAAAGTTTCAAAGAATTAAGACATTTGGAGTGTTTGGAATTCCTTACATGCCATTAAATACCTAGAGTAGCCCTCAGCTTTCCAAGGACTGATTCATCCCTGCTACCTGCACATTCCAGGAAGCTGTAATAATCACCCAGAGAACAGGAGAAGACTGAGTCCACCTTTTCCACATGGAGGCCAGTTTGCACCTATTCCCATAGTTTCAGACCAGTGCATGGGCAAACACCCACTCCAAACTCCTTCTGTGGAATTTCGTGGGTATCATCCCTGCTGTTAAACAGCTTGCTGTCCACACAGTGCACTTTTAATGCCACATTTGCAAAACACCAGGAATTTCCCTAATTTACCATGTATTCCTTCAGCCCAGTTGTGAAATTGAAGCACATTTCCTGCTTGAAATGCTCATCCAAGTTGCCCATTATGTTGGCCCCACTGGAAGGCTTTGCTTTTCCCAGTGCCCACAACAGCATGCTGAATACCGAACACTCCATCTGCCAAAGCAGCAGAATGCCCAAAAACACCATTCCCAAACAAGCCCTACAGAGCTCAGCACTGCCACTGACCCAAAAAGTCACAAGCTACACCAGCCACTTCTGTCCAAAGGCTTCAAAAATGCCACTGACCTTTATGCTCACAAGGGCTAAGAAGTCACAGGTTCCCCCGATACATGAAGAGCTTTCTAACTGAGAATTTTTTCCTAATAAATCAAAGCTTTCTTTTAATCTATCAGGTTTTTCAGAGTTAAACTGCATTTCCCATAGCCTTTGAACAAGGCAAATATAATTTAAGCCTAATAACACATCTGCAAACAGTTACAAGCACACATCTAAAAAACCCCAAATGACAAATCTTACTTAGATCAGTCATTCCCCAAAAGCACCCTACAGCTTTCCTGACCCAAGACTAGTTCAATAACACAGCCATCCAGCAGTGATTTGCTGCATTTCAGGGAGTTAAGTGAGCCTGCTGATCCCAGGTGACTCACACAAACCCCAGCACAGGTGTGAAGAAGCAGTCAGCTGGGAAGCAGGAGACAGGAGCCCAGCTGGGCTGCTGGCACTCAGCAACAGCACAGATATCATCTCTGAGTACACGGCACATCACCTGCCCACGACTCCCAAAGTGGCAGCTACAAAGCCTGGTATAAAATTCACCTGCTCTTAAAACCATTTCTCATTCCAGAAATGGCAGAATATTGATGCAGTCACAGAAGAGTTGATTTTTGCTTCTTTTTTGGTTTTTTTAAAGCAAGCATACAAGAATGCCCACAGTCATCACCAGCACACAGATGTCACAGCTCAGAGGACAAGCAGCTCTTCAGAAGCAGAATTCAGCAGCAAACCCCACAGGACTCACACATAAGGTGTTATTACAACAGACATTAGCGGGCAGCAATAGTGAGAGACAAGTAGTAATAAAGATAAGAGATAAATAAGCAATAATTAGAGATAAAATTACCTTGCCTTTCTCTTGAATCATCCTCTGCACCTCTGAGACAGGCACATCTACATAAATGACCAAGTGAGGTGGCAGCAACTCAGAAATGCTGATCTCCTTGACCTCGTTGTAGTGATCAAGGCCTGTACAAAACACAAATAAATCAGATTCCTCATCTCTATACTTGCAGTCTCTTCTTCTGGGCTCACATAGGAAGTTTAGGGGTAGGCTTTTCCTCAAACAGGATTCAGGAATTTTACAGAACAACCAACCTCCAGAGCAAAACAGGAATCAACTCAGAAGCTCCATACACAGAGCTAAGAATCTAAACACAGTTACATCAAAGAGGGGGTTTATTCCTGACCCAAGTTTAGAGGAATCTCAGCTCTTCCTCCATCACTTAGAGACAGTAAGCAGCAGGAGCTCTAATCAAGATGCCTGTTCCCTGAGGATTCCAGTGCAATCCAAACTGGGATTTTACATTAAATTGTGGGTTGCTGGGCTTTGCTGCCTCAGCAATGCAGAGCAGGAAGACACAGGTTGTTATAACCAGCTCTCAAGCTCATCCAGCAACTTACAGCAGGTGGTAAAAAACAAAGAGACATCTTCTTAAACTTATGACAAATCAAACAGGAGACTCAGGAGGCAGTCAGGAAAACAGTTATCTCCACCTCAGGAGCAGCCAAAAGAACAGATTTACCACGAACAGGCAGCAACAGCTCAGGAGCTCGGTGCCCCAAACCGAATCACTCAGGTTGGGAGAACATCCCCAAATCACCTGGTTCAACCACTCTGCTGAAAGCTCCACCCTGAGTTCACAGCCTCCTGAGTAACTCCAGGAGGGAGGTCCCAGGTGATTTGCTCCAGGGTTTGACTCCCTTCACAGTGAAAAAGGGTTTTTTTCCTTACAAATGAAACACTTTGTATTTCAAACTGTGCCCTTTATCTTTTGTCCTCTCACAGCCACTGAGACCAGACTGCCTCCACCCAGCAGTGCTCCCCATCCCTCCCCTCCCCGTACTTTTTATACCACTGCTGTCCTGTCACCCCCTGACCCAGCCTGCCAGGAGCTGACCAGCAGGTGTTTGAGCATGATTTCCATTTCATAAAGCCATGATGGCTGTTACCCATCACCTTCACATCCTCCTAAGAATCCTCTGGTTTCCCAGAGGGTTCGCTCCAGCACCTTCCCGCCACCAAGCAGAGGCCGACTGGCCTGTAGCTCCCTGGATCCTCCTCCTTTGCCCCTCCTGAAGACAAGGGCAACATCTAGGTTCTGTGAGAGTCCAGAGGGCCATTCAAGGCAAGACTCATTACTGACCCCACACCTGATGCTGCACAAGCACCCTCTGCCCCAAGGGCCTCTGCTCTCCATCAGCACCTCACCCACATTTCCAGGGAAATACAGGAGTCTCTGGCTCACAGGACACAGTGCTGGGGCCCAGAGCAGCTGTGGCTGCCCCTGGATCCCTGGCAGTGTCCAAAGCCAGGCTGGACACTGGGGCTTGGAGCAGCCTGGGACAGTGGAAGGTGTCCCTGCCCATAGCAGGAGGGGGAACAGGAGGAACTTTAAGGTCCTTTCCAACCCAAACCATTCCATGATTCTATGGATGCACAGATTCCATGTTGTCTAGCATAGCAGCAACACCAAAGTCTGGAAGAAAACCTGGAAGTCTCACGGCTTGAGGTCAGTCCTTGACACACAAAACAGCACCACATGAACACTGAATACCTAAAGGAATCCCACCTTCCAAGCAGGCCTTTCTTGTTCCTTTTTTTTAAGGTAAGCTACCAGATTTCTGACAGACTATGGCAAAAGAGCTTCCTCCTGCCTGGCAGGAACTCACATCTCTTGTGGATGTATCCTTGCTTGAACATGGCATCCAGGAACACGAAGTCACTGTAGGGAGAGCGCTCCAGCACTACACCTTGACCTGCAAAAGTGACAACAGGCTCCGGGTTGGAACACAAGGAGCTGGAAGGCCCCTTCCAGCCCAACCCATTCTGTGATTCCAGGAGCCCCAACCTGTGCTGAGCAGGTGCTCCAGGGCATCAGCGTACTGCAGGAGACGGCTCCCAAAGATCCAGGACTGCAGGCGGTACGAGTGCCCGTCGGGAGACCTGGGGTCTGTGTAGAACTTCTCCAGGCTACAGAAGCCATTGAACTTCTCAGGCAGCAGCTTCCCGTCCCCTGAGATCCTGTCCTGGTAATGGATGTCTGCTTCAGGGAAGTATTTCATTCCTGACAAAAAAACCCCACAGCCACAGCAGAAATTAGCTGTGCTCATTTACAGCAAACACCTCTCCAGCCAGCAAACACACAACTGTTCCTCAGACAGCTCCCAAACAGCCCCAAGCCCTCTGTCTGTCACAGCACAGAGCAATGACCCCAAACTCCGAGCTCTGCCACTCCCCACTGAGAGCTGAGCTGTTCCAAGCACAGCCTTGGGCACATCCACGTGGAAAATCCAAGCTCCCCAGGAGGACAGTGAGCTCATAGACTCCTTTGGAACTGAAACCTCGCTCACAACAAACCCCACAGACCTGACACACATCCCCATCCCAAACCTCGCCAACATCATCCCCCAGCCCTGCCCAACCAGGAGCTGCTGCTTTGGGGAGCCTCCTCCACACAAGTCTGCTCACAATTAAATTCTACAAGCTCTTAGGGAATCAGTCACAGCAAGACCTACCCAGTTTCTCTGCTATTTGCTGTGCCAGCCTGCCCTTCCCCGAAGACAGATTCCCCTCCACCGTGAAGACTTTGCTGTGCACTCTGAACTTCTTGCTGGCCCTTTCTCCCAGCATATAGGCCAGCCACCCATACTGCAGGCTCTGCTCAGGGCTGGTGTGAATTCTTGCCTGGAAAAAAAAAAGCAGGTGGAAATCAGCAGATTGGGAGGGCATTTTCAGCTGAAAATGCAGCTTTTTCAGACGCTCTTACAGACAGGACACTGTCACACATCTGATACAAAGAATCCTTATTCAGTAACTTTAGCACTGTCATTCCAGCTTAGCAGCTGAAGCAGTGGTTAGGCTGGGAAGTTGTTCACTAAGTTAAAGGCCGAGAAGACAGAAAGCATGGAGCAATTTTCAGTCTGAAGGCCAGACACACAATGTGCCCAGAGCTCCCAAGGGAGACCCCACATCGTACTTTTGCTTGTATTTTGCTCGTTGTTGAGCACATAACAACACTAAACAGGAGAGTTACACCTTCATTTCAACGTGGTTCAGTGGGCAAAAGCTTGGACTTGGTAGTTTTGGAGGTCTTTTCCAGCCTTAACTATTCCATGACTTCTGCACAACACAAAGGCAGCAAAAGGGACCCCCCTGGGCAGTGAGACTAAAGGCAGGGCCTTTCTGAGCCCTGCTCAGAGCCCCCCCCAGAGCCCGGCAAGCACTGCACAAGCCCCATTCTGAGCAGCGCCGTGACCTCCCTCACACACGGGGGGCTC
>NW_008240023.1:290848-293079 GCF_000691975.1 Corvus brachyrhynchos | reverse complement strand
CTTGTGGGGAGCCACGCCCACTGCCCCGTGTGGGCTCCGGCGGGAGCGGGGCTGAGGGCGGTGGAGTTAGCGAGCAGGAGGGACAGGGAGCAGCCTGGTTAGGGATGAGGCACAGGTGGGACAGGGCTGGGCAGCAGGGAGGAGAGGGAGCAGCCTGGTTAGGGGCTGGGCGGGATAAGGGACAGACAGCATGCTCGCACCATGTCTGCCCGCCGGCCCCCGCAGGAGGGAGCCTGGGCTGCGTCTGTTTCCAATCCCCGCACATCGAGTTGTCGTGATTCCCTCTGCACCCTGCTTTGGGTGCTGGACCAGCATCTGCAAGCTTCCCTTACCTCACCTGCCTGCAGGTGAGCCCGGGAGAGCGGCAGGGACGTCCTGCAGTGTTCCCGCAGGGCGTGGTGGTGCTGCAGACCCCGTCCCTGCGGAGCCCTGTCGGTGCCTCCAGGCGGGAGGTTGGGCAGGACACCCGGGAGCCCAGGTGCCGCGGGAAGTGAGTGATCCCAGGGACAAAACAGGGACAGCTCCGTGAGTGGGCTCTTGTTCTGTACAAGCACCTGGTTTTGGGGTAAGACGTTTCACAGCCCCCTTCCTGCTGCTGCTAGTAGTGCCAGAGACATCCCTGGAGGGTTCCTGGCTTTTCGATTTGGAACATGGGCAGTGCCCCAAGCCTGGCTCTGCCTGGTAGGAGATGCCTTTGGAAACCTTTTTGCTTAAAGCTGCTCTGGGTTTTGCTCCATCTCTTTCCACTGGGTGGAAGGAGGTGAATCAGGTGGATTTTCCCAGAGAAAAGCTGACAGTAGGAGAGCGATGTCGAGCTGCTTCGGAAAGGCTCTGGAATTTGTAGGAGCTGGGAAGGAGAAGTCTGGGAGGAGAGCACTGGGGGGCTTTGGCCCCACGAGGGACCACGTGTGTCTTCATGTGGATGTGGCACTTGGGGACATGGGTTAGTCAGGGCAGTGCTGGGGGAACGGCTGGGCTTGATGATCTCGGAGATCCTTTCCTACCTAAGTGATTTTGTGATTCCCAAATCTGGGGGTGTCCCAGGAGCTCCGGAAACTGCTTTCCCACAGCCCTGCTTGCCACTGGAACATGCGAGAGCTGGATGCCTGGGCCACCTTCTTCCTGCAGCCTCCTATCTCCACTTGATGGAGACACTGGAGTGCAATTCCAGGCCTGAGCTGGATCCTGAGCTGGATCCTGAGCTGGATCCTTGCCTGCCTAATTTAAAAACAGCCAAATTACTGAGTCTGGGAAGGTCGTAACCAAACGTTTTACACGTTTCCCATCAAAGTGACGTCGGCTCTGCTGACCTGGCACATTTGTGACGCTGTTAGTGGTTTCTGCTTTGCCCCTTGGCAAGAAGCGATCAAGTTTCATTTCAAGGATTTATCCCTGGAATTTGCAAACGCCTTAAAAAACCCAACCAAACAATCCACAAAGGACGGGTCTGGGTTTCCTTAGCACCTCTGTCTGCAACTATCCGAGGTTGCTCCAAGCCCCGTCCAGCCTGGCTTTGAGCACTTGCAGGGATGGGGCAGCCACAGCTTCCCTGGACAGCCTGTGCCAGGGCCTCCCCACAGCAGCTGGGGCTGGTTTTTGGGGGAAGAGCAAAAGCTTTGGGCAGCATTAACTCAGGGAAATGCAAAGTGTGAGGGAACAGGATGGCTTTTCCTGAAGGGGCACCAGCGAGGAGCTCAGGCTCTGGAATGGTGGCCCATGGACACGGTATTTGCCAGGAGTCGGTGTCCCCTGTGGATGATGGCCCACAGACACAGTGTTCCCCACGATTCAATATTCCCTGGGCATGGTGGCCCGTGGATGTGCTTCCCAGGATTCAATGCCACCTGCACACAGGATGGTGGTCTATAGGCATGGTGTTTCCCAGGATTTGGTGGCCCCTTGGGAATTTGGTGGTCCCTAGGAAGAGTGGCCTGTGGAGACGGTGTTTTTCAGGATTTGGCATCTCCTGAGGACTGTGGTGAGGATGGCATGGTGTTTCCTAGGAGTTGGTCTCCTCTTTGGATGGCGGCCCAAGGACACGGCGTTTCCTAGGATTCGGTGTCTGCTAGGGAGGGTGTCCCATGGACACGGTGTTTCCCAGGATCTGGCGGCCCTTGGGGCTCAGTGTTCCCAGGATTATTAGGGTGTCACCTGGGGACAGTGCTCCATGGGCACAGTGTTTCCCAGGATTCGGGGCCCCACGCGCACGGTGTTTCCCGGCGTTTGGTGTC
>NW_008240023.1:270635-290719 GCF_000691975.1 Corvus brachyrhynchos | reverse complement strand
CCCCGGGGCGGGGGCGTGGGACCGGGGAGGGCGAGCGAAAAGCGGGCAGCGGGAGCCCAGCTGGTTCTGGGGAAGTGCCTGGAGCCGCTCTGGTGCGAGCGCTGGGAATGCAAAAGGGAGCAGCATGCTTGGGTTACTCGGTTTTAATTAGGGTTAATTGGAGCTAACGCTGTGTCGGCTCTGGCACGCTGGTGGGAAAGCAGAAATCCCGAAGATGCTTGTCCTGCATCCCGGTGAGGAAGCTCGCTGGAGAGTTTGAGCTGCTCAGCAGTGATTTGCGGGCTGGGCTATGTTTTGGTGCCTGCCTGAATCTAACACACAGCAATTAGTAATTACCAAAGCATCTCAATTCCTTAATTATTAATTACCACGCCGCTCAGTAGCTGTTGCATAACATCCCCCTCAGCGTGTCCCCAGTGTTTCCTGCCTCCCCCGTGCCTTCCCCAGCTCCCAAGTCCCCTCAGCTTGTTTTACCTCAGATTTTCCAGGTGTATAGGAAAAAAAAGTGGATATGTACTTCTGTGAGGCTGTGGGGAAGGAGATGGAGGAGCTGAGTCCAAGCCTGGGATGAAGGAGGGAACATCAACACTTTAAACCTGTGGTGAGGTGACCCTGAGCCTCTCTTGGGTATTTATCTGGGAGTCGTATTGTGGAAACATGAAGAGTAATTGTTTTACCCTAAACCTGGCTCCTGTTCATCTCGGAGCAGTGATTCCAGTCCTCTGGAATACCAGCCTGAGGGTTTGGGCTGGCTCAGGGTGCAGAAGAAGGTGTCTCTTTGGAGCAGAAGGGCCCTCGTTCCCGGTTCTGCAAGGTCAGCCTCGGGAATGGGGAAGAGATTCTTTTTCTCTGTGACCGCTCAGGTCTTGGAGCAGGATCCTGCTGGGAGAGGCCAGGCGGAGCAGGGCTGGTGGCAGTGGGATGTGCAGCCAGCCGGATGGGATGGAATGGGGAGGATGGGCTGAGGGGCTTCTCCAGCCCCTTTCCAGTTTGCTCAGGGCTTTTTCCTTATTAAAAAAAATGTATTAATAAAAATTAGGAGACAATAGATCAGCTCAGGCAATTCCACTGTCGGGAATGATCTCACTCGGTACTTGCCAGCTTGCAGAAGGGATACGCTTCCTACTGGGTTCCCGTTCAAAGGGCAGCTGGGGAAAAACAAACCTCAGCAGCAGCACAGCCTTTGCCCCGCTGGGAGCTGAGCTTTCCCTCGGCACGGGGGTCACCAGCTTCACCACGAACCCCACAGCATTGCTTCATAACCACTGGGCCAAAGGGAAGGGAATTTGAACAGGTTTTGAGTGTACAGACCGAGCTTCACTGTTTCCACGAGGCATTTTCCTCACTGTCACCCCCTCTCTCCAGGCTGGCCATGGAGCACCCTGCGTGCTGCAGCTGGCACATGCAGGAACAGAGGTGTTGGGGTGTCCACCCTGAGCCTTGGGGTCACCTGCTGCTGGCTGTGTCACCCCGTGTGCCTCAGCCAGAGGGGTTTCAGTGCTTGGCCAGGCTATCCCAGAGATTCTCTTACACCTCAGTGTTTTGCCCACTGCCGTGCTCACCTCCAGTCTCATTTTCTCTTCTTTCTGCCTGTTTGGGGCTGGGTTTGGATGGTGAGTGGCCAGAGGACTTTAAAGGATACCTGAGGAATCTCAACCTAATTTTTTTCACCTTTTTTTTTAATCAGCATCAAAGGAAAACTGTTTTAATTTTGCTCCTTCCTGGTGCGTGACTGTGATTTCAAAAGTGTTTAAGCTTTGTAAGAGCCCTGGTGCCAGTGTGTTTTACCCAGCTTGTGTGGACAAGTTTGGAGCTGCGTTGTGCCAGCCTCCTTGCGAGAGGGGATATTCCTCCTGGTGCTGCTCTTACAACCCAGCAGGACTGAGCTTTCCTAGGGAAATGCCACAATTTTCCATTCATCCTTAGAAGACCCCTCAATCTTCCTCTGATCTGAAAATTCAACAGGCACCTCAGAGCATTTCATTTAATGCTCATTTCCTCTCGTGTCACACATGCGAGCAGCCCTGCCAGATGAGATTGAAGAGTGGTGGTAGAGGAGAGAGCTTAAATTGCTGCTAAATACTGGCAGATCCTGTTATCCAGAGCTCCTTCCTGAAGCGAGGGTGCCTGCGGAGAGGGAGTTTGTGGTTAGACAAATCACATCAAACCAAACGAGGTGCGTGTTAGGGGATGCAGCCGAGTGAGATACGGAGCCGGGGGGGTCTGAAGGGTTTTTCTTTGAGCTACAGAATTCAGATTGGCATTCAAAAATGAAGGAGACAGGGTGTGATCCAAGACTCGTTTAAATTATTAACCTTGCTGCTGTGCTGGGGTTTCGGCTGGAGTGGGTGAAATAGCTGCAGCTGATAGCAGTGGGACCTCGTGCAGGCTTCAGGCAGGGGAGGGCTGCTCTCCTGGACACTTCCTTCTGCAGGCTGCGGGTTGCCCTTGGGGCCTAAGTTTGGCAGCAAATGCTGTTTAGTTTGGAAATGCCCACTGAAAGGGTCAGAAATCAGAATATTGGAAGAAAACAAAACTTTTTACATCAACTTTTTTTTTTTTTTTTTTAAAGAGAGGCTATTTTCAAAGTGCTGCTCAACCACGACAACCACCCTATGAGATATCCTTGTTTAAGTCATAGAATCCCAGAATGGTTTGGGTTGGAAGGGACCTTGAAGCTCATCTCATTCTGCCCTATGGCTGCCCCATCCCTGGAAGTGCCCAAAGCCAGGCTGGACATTGGGGCTTGGAGCAGCCTGGGATAGTGGAAGGTGTCCCTGCCCATGGCAGGGAGTGGAATGAGATGGGCTTTAAGGCATCTCCCCACCCAAACCATTCTGGAAAGGGCCCCCAGCCATTTCACTGTTGTGGCTGCCCCAAAGCCAGTGCTGGGTTTGGAGAGAGCCTGTTGGACAACCCCAGTTTGATGAACCTCTCCTCTGCCTCTTCCAGCCCCAAACCACCCCCCCCCGAGGGTGGGAAGTCCAACCCCTCCAAGCGGCACCGGGACCGGCTGAACCAAGAGCTGAACAAGCTGACGGGGCTGCTGCCCTTCCCCGAGGATGTGCGCTCCAGGCTGGATAAACTCTCCATCCTCCGGCTGGCCGTGGGCTACCTGAAGGTGAAGAGCTACCTGATGGGTGAGTGGCCGTGCTGGGAGGGGGGAAGAGCCCCTGGGATCAATCCCCGCTGCACAGCTCGTGTCCCACCCCAAGCTTTGGGATGGAAGGTTGTGTTTCCTGAAGGTAGGATGATGGTGAGTTGTGGGAGCGGGCCCTTGGATGTTGATACTGGCAGGAAAATGTCACCATGGATGGAGGGAGCAGCCTGGGGGCCTGCCCAGCAGCTGAGACCTCCTGCAAAGTTCTTCCATTTCATTAGCAGCCATCCTTTATGTCCAAAACCCCTCTTGTGTCCCGCTCCCACCAGCCTATGGAGAAGAAGGGAAAGGTGGGTAAAAGTGTGTCTTGTTGAACAGCAGCATTGCCCTCATCTAACTGGAATGGCAATTTAAAATTAAATTAATTAAATAATCGAAACTGCATA
Source organism: Corvus brachyrhynchos (assembly GCF_000691975.1). Classification (NCBI taxonomy): domain Eukaryota; kingdom Metazoa; phylum Chordata; class Aves; order Passeriformes; family Corvidae; genus Corvus; species Corvus brachyrhynchos. The sequence continues at coordinate 287,173 of NW_008240023.1, read as the reverse complement.
ATATAATACATATTACATATTCCCTTTTATTATATTCCATATTCTCTATTTCCTTACTTATTCCATATTCAGTATTCTTACATTTCTTCCATATTCCTTCTCCCCCCTCCCTATTCTTCTTCAGCCCTTTATTGTTACAGTTACAGTACATTTAATAAATTATAACACAGATATGGTGCAGAGCCTGGCTGGGGGCAGTCGCCACATTCCCAGGAGACACCAGCACGTGCGGGCAGGGACGTGCTCCCTGTGTGGTGACGTGGGCTCCTTGGAGTGGGTGATGGACACTGGGGAAGGCAGAGCATGTGGGGTAGGAAGGCAGCAGAGCTTTTTATATTTAGAGGCTCCCATTGTGTCTTCTCCCCGCTGCAGTCTGGATAAACTTGGCTCCCTTGGCTTTTCCCTCTTGCCCGCTCCTCTGGGGCCCTCCCAGGGCCCTCTCCAGCTGGGATGCTGGGCTCCAGGAGGAGACTCCTGTGCCAAACTCTCCAGATGGGACCTGTGCCTCCGAGCAGGAGCTGGTTCCTGCTGGATGTGCTCAGTGTGTGCTTCCCAGTGTGAGAGCTGCTCTGGAAAAGCATTTGGCATTGCAGGGGTTCTGGAGCCCAGTTCTGCCTGGCCAATTACTCCCATCTGGCCACTTGCCTCTGATTTCCAGCTCCTTCCCCTTGCTCTGCCCTGACATTCATCTTGTTTGACTTCACATCATCCCAGCGATTCATCAGGGTGGCCCTGGGTCCCAGCTGTGCCTGATGCAGACCGGTGCCAGCTGCAGGTTACAGCACAGCTCCTGGTGTGTCCTGTCGGGCATTTTGGGGGCCGTGGTGGCACCCCTTGTGCTCTGCCTTCTGCTTCAGTTTTGCTGTCCTCTGCTTCGTGCAGGCTCCTCTCTTGCAGCAGGAGAGTGTGGCATTGCCTGGGGAGCATCCCTGTCCTCTTCCCATCCACAGCCCAGGCCCGGCCTTATCTCCAGGCAGGAGAGAGATGGATATTTTGATAGAGTGGTGATTGCCTTATCTCCAGGCAATTGAGAGACCAATTGCACAGTGGGCTCAGGGTGATGCCCTGAGGCTCCCTTTTCCCGTGTGCTGCGTTTCTCCAGCCCTTGAGTGGAGCTTTGCTGTGTTGCCTGCATCTTGTCTGACTGCTTACACCAAGGAGAAATCTGAGAAGAGGCTTCCAGCCTTCTCCATCTTCTCTGGTATTTCTGAGGTGTGGGTACTGTGTGCCTCTGGATTGGGAACAGGCCTGTTGAATGGGGTGTAGGAAGCCAGCCGTCAGGGTCTGGGGCAGTGTTTGGGGTGGGACAGAGCAGAGGACAAACCCACAGTGGGTTTGGGTGCTGGTATCAGCGCCTGCTTCCACAGTGGGTACGAGGCAAAGGGACTTGTCATCTGCATTTCCATTGCGGGGCAGTGACTCACCGCATCATCTTCTGAACCTGCTTTGCTTTTAAATGTTCTTCTCTGTGCTTTAATAAGAAGCCAGACTAATTAGTAGTTTGCTGGAAATGCCAAGCTTCAGGCCCAAAGAGGGAAGCTCTTGGAGCTCCCTCCGTGCCTCCAGGGGCTGGCTCAGGGTGTGCACCTCTCTAACTCCTCTGTGCCCTGGGGCAGACGCTGCAGGTGTTGCACAGCTCTCTGCTGCCTGGTATCTCAGTCTTCCCCGTGCAAAATCAGGGGCTCAGGGCTTGGTCTCCTGCAAGCTTTGCCCATCAGGCCCAGCCTGTGAGTGCTGCTGGGCTGTGGTGACAGCTCTGGTGCTATCACAGCCTGCCTTAAGGGCCCTTTAAAGGTTTTGTCACTCGCGCAAACAACGACTGAACCTCGCTGCCAGACTTGTGCTGAGCCCTGTCTGCAAACCAATTTGCAGTGGTTGCTACTTGGACCTGTGTCTGACAGTCTCCCAGACAAATCTGGAGTGACTTCGCTGATCCCTGTCTCTTTGAGAGCAAGTGCCCAAGGAGAAAAGCTTGTGTCTGTGTTGCCGACTGCCACGATGCTCTGGGCTCTCTGTGGTGTGACAGGAGCCCCACTTGCTGCAAAGTGGGAGATCTCCTGAAAGCTTGGATGGATTTTAGTGCTGAGTGGCTTGGAAAACCTCCAGCTAGCTGGAGAGTCGTGCTGGGGTTCATTTCCTACGGTTCCTGTAACAAAGGAAGCAGATGCTGGGATTGCAGATGTGGCTCTGCCAAGGGTGAGCAAGAAAACGGGGCTTAAAATGCTCTCTGAGGTGGAGACGGTGTGATTGGGGAATGTGCTGCCATGCCCTGTTCCTAGGACACCAGGCAGGGAGGTCTGCAAGAGAGAGGATTGCAGAGTCCCAGACTGGTTTGGGTTGGAAGGAAGTTCATCCAGTCCCACCTCCTGCCATGGGCAGGGACACCTTCCACTGTCCCAGGGTGCTTCAAGCCCCAGTGTCCAACCTGGCCTTGAACACTGCCAGGGATCCAGGGGCAGCCACAGCTGCTCTGGGAATCTGTGCCAGAGCCTCATGACCTTCCCAGGGAAGAATTTCTTTCCAATATCCCACCTAGCCCACTCTGTTTCAGAACCCACGGAAAACCCTGGCATGGTAGGAGACCACACTCTGGAGTCTGGCAAAGCTTGAGGTATCTAACAGCTCCTAGCAGATGGTGAGCAGTGGGGTACCTGCCCATCCAGCTGACCTGGCTGGAGCAGGGGCTTGGCTTAGGAGTTCTCACCAGGTCCTTTCCCACCTCTGGTGCTGTTCTCAGCAGATCCCTCCCCAGTGCTGCGCTGCAGGGCAGCTGGCAGCAGGTCTCCCTGGGTAATCTCACTGCAATCGGCACTAAATTAGCTTTTGTATTCATCTCCTTGTTTGTTGTTACCACGAGCCAGAGCTGCAGGGGTCTGGGCCTGAAGTAACTGAGGCAGTGAAAGGAGTCAAGCTCAAGTCTGTCCCTGGGCAAGATCCTGCAGGACTGTGTGGGATGAAGGTTTTGAAGCAGGCTGGGGAGGCTGGCGTGGACTTGGGGATGCCTGCGCTCCCCAGGGCATTTCTGTGTTCCCGGAAAATGCTGAGTGACTTTTCCTAATAGTTTGTAATCTGGGGGTTTGGCATTTGTCTGTTTCACTTGGATGGCACGAGCCTGCTCTGCTTGGCACCATGCCTTTGCTAAACAGCTGAGGCAAAGGTTGGTGCTAATTTGACAGGGTTTGGGATCGGATCCAAGAGGAAAACGGTTGTGCGTGGCTTGGTGTTGCTGGAAGAGCTGGGAGCTCCTGGTTTTTGGATATCTCTGGAGCCTGTTCAAAGAGAAGTGTTTGCCCTGGGTGAAGCTTGTCAACTCCCCCTGGTGTAACCTAGTCTGTGAGAGCAGATCTGGCTCTGGAGTTGTTACCAATAACCTTTTCTTTTCAGTGCCAAATCCATGCCAGAGGCAAGGGATGTGTTTGAGCTTCCATGGCTGCCTTGCCATGTTTTTCTTTGGGAATGTGATGGGCAGAAAAGTGAAGAGATTAGATGATTTTGCTCTTTTTTCCTTCTTTCTCCTGCTTGACGTTTTTGCTCCATTGCAGGGCTTAGGAGCCTCCTTGCAGAGACAAGAATGCCAGCCCAAAGCAGGAGGATACTGGGGATGTATGGGGCACATCCTGATTCATTGATGCTGGAAACTGCTGATCCTGGCATCTTCCCTGGCTGAGCAAAAGCCTTGCAGTGTTTGGGGACCACACCAGCAGCAGGAAACCTCCTGCAGTGCTTGGCTGGTGTTGGGGCTCAGGACAGAGCTGGATTCCCCCCTCCTGTCTCAAAAATTACACACAGCCTCTATCCCAGCACTTTGAAAATGTAAGTGATCTCCACACTGCTCCAGCAAATGCCTGGGACTTACCTGGTAACTGCACATGGCTTTTGCCACGTTCTTTTTCATAGAATTATGGAACCATTAAGCTTGGAAAAGACCTCTATGATCATCAGGTCCAACCATTAACCCAGCACTGCCAAGCCCAGCACTAACCCATGTCCCCAAGTGCCACATCCACACGTTAATTCCCATTAATTGTCAAAGATGCACTGCAGGAGATTGGAAAAACAGCACAAACAGCAAAAGTGCACTGTCCTTTTATCCAGTTATTTCTGTTGCCATGGGTATATTATGGCTTGGATACATGCTGGATCTGTTTCCTTTAATCCCAGTAGTTTGTGGTCTCAGCTGCTTTGTGTTTGAGTGAGTCTCAACTGCTCCATTGAAGGAGTGTGTTAGATGGGATGAATTAGCCAGCTCTTAATACAGCTCATCACCTGCTTTGTCCTGCCTGGCAGCTGATGGGCGTCTCTTCTTCCTGCCAGCCACCCAGTCCATCTTAGCCATTGGCTGTGGATGGCGAGGACCGGGCTGGATGCGAGCACCAGCTGCTCCACACCACCAGTACTTTGGTGGCAGACACCATCTCTTTGAGTTTCCTCCCCTCTCTCCATGCTCCAGACTTTCTCCCAGGTCAGGAGCAAGAGCTCCTGATGCTCCCCACATCACTGTGTGCCCCATGGGAGACAGGTTCTGGAGGATTGCTGAGCTCAGCTGTGCAGAAATGGACTGCTCCGTGTTTGAGAGAAGGGGAAGGGAGCACCTTTGGTGGGAGATTAAAAGCCCCGTGCTAAGATCAGTGGGAGAGTTGAAGAAATTTTGCTGGAGAGCACAAAATGGGTATTTCCTGCTGGATTTTGTAAGCCACAGCCCTCTCCCCAGCTTTCCGTGCAGATGCTGTTGGTGGATGCTGGGAGAGAGCTGGAGACCACATGCTCTCAGGATGTGCATCCTCTCAAAAAGCTCTCTGCCCTTTTGGAGCTTTATTTTGGAAGAACTTGTTTCTTCTTGAAATCCCCTGCCAGCCTGCCTTGTTTCAATGCTTTAGAGAGGAGTCAGCCCTTCAAAAGAAATCAAATTTTAAACAAGAATCGATGTTTCATTTTGAAACTATTACACTCCATGGAGTGCAAATTGAAGCCATGTGGTCCAGATGGGATGTTTTTCCTTGGGGATCACACGGCAGTCATGTGAGGAGGCTTTTTGCTTGGTGTCTCCCTGTTGAATCTCATCTTTCCCAACCTTTCCCAGCAGTCTCACATCCCCTGACCTGGCTGATCTGACAGCACAGGATGGAAAAAAGCAGAAGCTGTGACTGATGGAGAAGGTGGAGATGCTGCCTGAGCATCTCCAAGGAGCGCTGAAGGCTTGGGGGAGGAAGAAGTATCCCAGCTCTGTCAGTGATGGAGATGGAGGCCGACTCTGTTCCAGAGCACCCTCTCCACTGCTGTTTGTGTCATCCTGTGCAAGACCTGCAGCTAATTACCCTGACCCTACCTGGATCCATGCCCTGGCTGCTGACAGCCTCCGTGGGCGGGTTCTTGTTGTCACTCAGGCTCCAGGTGTAAATACATCCCAGGGAGGCTTTGGCTCCAAATTTGTTTTGTATCCAAATGTGCCAGCCCATCAGGGAAAACGCTTTGGCACGTTGATGGTTTGCTGCAGAGCAAAATGTCCCAGATCAGCAGTGGCATGTGAAACTTCTTTAGGTTCCAAATCGTTTTGCCTTTGACCTTGGTGCTACCAGGGAAGAAACCAAACAAACCTTTAAAACATTTCAGTGGTAAAGTGAGAGCTTCTACCATGGAGAAAATTAAATGTGTGGGATGGTTTGAGGTTCTTCCTCATTTCATACCGCTCCCCAACATCCAGAGGATCTTCTCCCTTTGGATCCGGCACCATCTGACACCCAGGGCTGAGATGGGGCGGGCAGTGCTTGCTCCTGGGATGTGGATCACACAGGATATGTGAGCTCTGTCAGACCCCAGGGAGCTGCAGGAGCTGGTGGTGGTGGCAGACGTGGGGTGGTTCCTACACAGGAGCTGCTTTGAGCTTTTCTGTGATTTTTTTTTTTTTGTTGAGCTGGCACAAAACATGCCTTGAAAATCATCCTTTTGCTGGAAGCTGAGTTCGAATTGAGCTTTTCAATAAAAATCAGCAGATAAAGGACCACACTGGGGATGTCCCTGGGAGCCTCTGTCCCCATTCCTGTTCCCTGACACTCGAGGTCCCACAACCAGGGCAGCAGGAGGTTTCATGCTGGCTGCACCCAGGGGTGTTGCCTTGAAGGCATCCAGTGCTGAAGCATGAGGCAGCACCTGAATCAGCCTGGGAGGTGGAGTCCTGGGAGCCAAGAGCTCTCAGGTGTCACTGGGAGTGCCACGGCCACCAACTCTTGATCTGCTTCCAAGCAGCCACAGTTGGGAGGGAGAAAACAAATATGGGTGCTTTGGTGACATCTCAGGTGCTTTGGGAAGGTTTGCCTCTGTCTTTCTTCAACCCTGAAGGGCACCAGAGCAGACAGAGCACCCCACTGGGGTGGCTTGGAGCCAACTCCAGCTCTGCCAGGCTCTAACCCAAAGCCTCCTGGCTGTGTTGGGTGGTGTTCCCCAGCCTGGGCAGCCCAGAGCACCAGCTCCCCTCTGTCCTCTGCACTCTGGCTCACACCCTGGCAGAAGTGAGGTTTCCCAGAGACGGGATCAAGCAAGGAAATAATGTCTTGGAGGAAGCCTCGAGCAGTTGGGCATGGCTCCGTAAATGGGCATCAGTTCCCACTGATGGTCTCACCTTCCTCCACGCTGGGTCCACGGGCATCCAACAGCTGCATGAGCAGCCCTGGGGGGGGAAAAAGGAGGGGGAGGCTCCTGGCTTGCCCCTTCCACACTGATTTCTTGCCTTCTCACTTGCAGCTACAGCTCCAAAGGTTGGCAGCTGCGTGGATCAGCCCAGAGCCCCAGGAGGGGACAGGTGGATGGAGCTGCGGGGTGACACGGAGCTGTTTCCTGAGGGGGAGCTGCTGCTCCAGGTATGGTGCTGTGGCTTGGTCAGTTGGGGTGCCCCCAAGCAGCTCTGGAGCTTGTGGAGTGAGAGGAGACCCTGCCTTGCCCAGGGCCACTTTGCTGTGATTCCTGCAGGCACTGAATTCCTAGGGACAGAGACCAGTGATGCTGCCTGGCTGGGATGGGTCCAGATCCCCATTCCCACCATTCCCTCTCATCCCCACTGCAGTGTGCTGCCCTTTTTGATTCCTACAGCTCATGGACACAAGCTCCATCCCAGCCAAGAGGTTCAGGGATATCACATGGTGGTGTAGGCATTGATCCCTGAGTAGTTTCCAAGGTGCTGGGTTAGTTCCTTATCTTCAGCAAAGGCCAAGAGGAGAATGTTGAGAGCTGTGGGACAAAACATCCTCCAGGAGCTCCTTGCCCTGCCTGGGGCATTGCATGAGCTCCTTAGGGATGAGTTCAGAGCCTGCCTGGGATTGGAAAAGCCCAGCTTTGGTTTGCAGGTTGTGGGGGAGAAAAGAAGGGCAGATGGGTGTTGGAAAACAGTGGTGGACAAAAGCAGTGGGAAGCGGGGGCTTTGCTTTGCAGAAAGGCCAGCGTGTGTCTCGTGGAGCAGCTGTCAGTGAAGCTCAGAGCATGAGGACAAGGTGAACCAGCCTCCCACAACGCTGCTGCTTTGGGCTGCCACTTACAAATGTGAGCTGGAAGGGCCTGGCATAGAAGGGTCCCATGGAAAGGCTGATTGCTGGACAAGCATCTGGGCACATCAGCTTAGGAGCATGCTGCTCCCTGGGGCTGCAGGGCGAGTCTGTGCAAGACCTTTAATCATTCCGTGTTCTTGGCATCTCCTGTGCCTGGGCTTTCACAGAATCCCAGAAGGTTTGGGTGGGGAGGGACCTTAAAACAACTTCTGATGAGCTGCCATGGCAGGGACACCTTCCACTAGCCCAGGGTGCTCCAAGCCCCAATGTCCAGCCTGGCCTTGGGCACTTCCAGGGATCCAGGGGCAGCCCCAGCTGCTCTGGGCACCCTGTGCCAGGGCCTGCCCACCCTCCCAGGGAAGGATTCCTTCCCAATATCCCATCTATCCTTGCCCTCTGGCAGCATGAAGCCCCTTTGTCCTATCCCTCCATGCCCTCTCCAGCTCTCTTGTAGGCTTTCTGGGCCTTCAGTCCTCTGCTCCCACCTCTCCAAACACCAGCAGATGGATGCTTGGCTCTCCTTAAGCCTGACTTTGGTCGCTTCAGCCCTGTTCCTGCAGAGCCCTGCAGGCAGCAGGCAGTGTGAGCAGACTCCCAGCAGGAGCCTCCATGTGGGATTTTGGTGAGGCAGTGACTCCTGGGAGCTCAGTGTGACTTTTGGCAGTGACTCCTGGACCACACGAGGTCCTCCACTGTCTGCAAGTGTGACAGGCACGGAGGAGCTGCCCCAGTCCCTGCGTGGAGCTGCTCCTGAGTGCTCTCCAGGGGTTTGGACTTGCACCATGTGATGGCAATTTGCTGAGCCACTGGAGCATTGGCAGCCCCGGGTGACTGAAGGCATCTGGAGAGCTTATGAGGTGTTACTGTGACAGAAATGCCCCAGCTGAGCTGTCTGGTGGCTTTTTTTTTTCCCCCCACAAAGATCATTTTAATCAGATACTGTGATTTGCAGAAAGCTCTGACTCGGGATCCCTCAGGGGCTGCAGCACACAAAGGGAAGGGTCTGCTCCCTCAGCAAGCTGGATCTGTGCACAAGGTTTCCATTTAGGGTGTTCTTTTCCTAATTTCTCTCCTTCTATTCACTAATAAATTAAACAGTCAAGAAATACTACAGTCAAGAGCAGGGGGCAAGAGTTACATTCTAGTGCAGTGCTTCACTTTTGGGGGAAATCAGCCTGAAATGGTCACCAGAATAATAGAATATCCTGAGCTGGAAGGGACCCACAAGGATCATCGTGTCCAAAGCAGAGCCGCAGAAGAGTGTAGCTATTCCCAGCTGGAGAGGAGGAAACCAACTCCAGGTCCCCCATGAAACCTCTCCTTAGCTGGCCCCTCCTGATGCAGGAGCTGCCCTGCAGTGTGAGGGGCTTCCGTGAGGGGTTTGGAGAAAGTGGTCGGTCCAGCTTGGATCATTGCTCATGCTGGGAACAAAAACCTCCACAGAACTGAGTCTTGCACGGTTACCAGGTGCTGTCCTTCTTTGTGGGGCTCCTTGTTGAGGAGGAAGGTCCCTTCCTGTCCCTGGATGCTCAAGAAACAGCTGGGGGATTTCATCTTCCAGCAGCTGGATTGAAGCTGGGAGAGTAACTCTGGACTGAACCTTTGCTTTCAGGCACTCAATGGATTTGTCATCGCCGTGACTGGAGACGGCTACATCTTCTACATCTCCCCTACTGTGCAGGACTACCTGGGCTTCCACCAGGTGAGCACTGTGTTTTCCTGGCTGGAAACAGACGGATGCAGTCCTGGTCTGGGAAGGAGGTGCAGATGGGGAGCAAAGCTTCCCAAAGGGCAGCAGCTCCTGTGGCAAGGGAAGGAGCTGGAGTTTCCTTCCCATTAAGGACTGCAAGCCAGAGGCAGTGTGAAACATCCGTGGAAGGGCTGAGGAACACCAGGAGAACCTCAGCCTCGACAGTGTGGGGAAGAGGCTGGAAAGCTCTGCTTGGCTGTGGTGAGGGAATGCTGGGGAAGCAGGCAGTCCTGAGCAGCCAGGGTTACCTGGACATCGTTGTTTCTACTGCTTCTAGAAAGCTCTTAGCCATTCCCAAGATTTCCCCTGGCAGATCCCTTTTCCTCCTTCCTGATGCATCCCTAAAAGAGCAGCCACTCCTGGCCCTCACTCTGCACACAGCACACAGGCCTTGCGGTGTTTGCCTGTTCTTTACACTCCATCCCTGCACTTTCAGTGCCCACGAAGAGAGACCTCCTGTCATGTCCTCTCCTCCAGACACCTCTGCCAGGCTGTCCAGGAGTGGACACTATTCCCTTGTGTCATTCCAGTCGGATCTCATCTACCAGAGCGTGTACGAGCTGATCCATGCAGACGACAGGGCCGCCTTCCGCCGCCAGCTGCACAGGAGCCCGCTGCCCGCTGCTGACAGTGAGTGCGGGGGTGATCCCTGCGGGAACACCGGGCTTCACTCCAGCACCTCTGAGCCGTGAGCTCAGGGTGCGCAGCACAGCTTGGAAAGCTTCCCTTTCCCTTTGGTTTTCCAGCCTTTCCCGCTGAGCAGCCGCTGCTGGCCAGCCCCCAGCAGCTCCACGCTGAGAAGCAGTCCTTCGTGGAGAGGAGCTTCACCTGCCGCTTCCGCTGCCTGCTGGATAACTCCTCGGGATTCCTGGTAATGCTGGGACACGCCCCTGCTCCCCCTGTGCCCGCAGGATGTTCCCCCAGAGCCACCTGTGTCCCATGGGGATGGGAGCACAGCCAGTTCCCACCACCCTGTTTGCTTCACACCCACGTTTTCTAATCCCCTGTAAGGCCTTGAATTTCCGCGGGCGCCTGAAGGTCCTTCTTGGGCAGCACAAGTCAGCAGCAGACAAGTCCCCAGTTGCTCTCTTTGCCATTGCAACGCTCCTCCAGCCTCTGTCCATCCTGGAGCTCCGGACCAAGACGCTGATCTTCCAGACAAAGCACAAGCTGGACTTCACTCCCATGGCCTGTGATTCCCGGTAAGGCACCTCTCACTTTCCCCATGGCAAAACCCCTGGTGCTGAACTGAAAACTAGGCCTGGTGGGGACAAGGAACACCTGACCTGGCTCCTGTGGCCTGATGCTTTTGTCCCTCTGCTGCAGCCCCTAGTAACACGGGGATCAGGTTAATGGGGTACCAGCAATTCTTGTCTGACACGGTTTAGGGGGTTTTGTGGAACATGGAGCTCCCACCCAAACTGGAGGTCTGGCCACGGGGGCAGCTGTGGGGGATGCACCCCTGGTGTCACTGCATTCCTGTGCTGATTCCAGGGGGAAGGTTGTCCTGGGATACACGGAGATGGAGCTGTGCAGGAGGGGATCTGGATACCAGTTTGTGCACGCGGCCGACATGATGCACTGCGCAGAGCACCACGTGAGAAGTGAGTGCTGGGGGCTGTTGGGGGGTGTTTGTGGGGTCCCTCATGGCTCTGGCCTGGCTGTACTATTGCTCCTTGGTGCTGTGTGTCCGGGGGCTGGAGTAGCTGTGATAAAGGCTCTTCCTCCTGGATGAGCTCGGGGAGCTGGCAGAGACACAGCACCGTACATCGCCCACCCCCGTAGCACGGGCACGAGGCGATGCTCAACCTCGTGGCATCTTGCACGTGTCATTTGTCTGCCTCTGTGGAGGAACGCTGTCTGTGGCAGCTCTCTTGTGTCCCTGTCCCAGTGATGAAGACGGGGGAGAGCGGGCTGACGGTGTTCCGGCTGCTGACCAAGAGGGGCGGCTGGGTGTGGGTGCAGGCCAACGCACGGCTGGTGTACAAAGGGGACAGGCCCGACTGCATCATCGCCCGCCAGCGAGCCCTGTCGTGAGTATTGCTGGCCCTCTTCACCTGCTCTGGCCGTGGGGGGCTGCCCAAGGCACGCAGGGGCCATGAGGGTGGAGGAAAGGGTAGCTGGGGTCGGCCCTTTGCAGCATTTGTCCTCCTGCAGTGTGAGTGAATTGGCTCTGAGGAGGTGCTTGTGGACGTGTTCCTGCCTGGGAGGAGCAGCCCTTCCCTGAGTCATGCAGACCTCCCCGTGGGCTCCCCAGAGCCCTCTTGTAGCCAGCCCAATCCAGCCCCCTTTTCCTCTGCAAAAGCCAGGGCAGGGCTGTGAGTTCCCCCTTGCTGTCAGAAGGGTGGTTTTGCCTGGCCTGGAGGAGTTGCTCATGCTGTTTCCATCTCTTTTTCCCTCCACACCGAAGGAATGAAGAAGGGGAGGAACATCTCCGGAAGAGAAACCTGCAGCTGCCCTTCAGCTTTGCCACAGGGGAAGCAGTGTTGTATGGGAATGACCTTCCTGGGTTCTTGGACTCATTCCAAGCCAAGGAGGAGTTGCAGACGCGAGCAAACTCCAACTCGGAGCAGCGCTTGGTGGACCCCAACTCTCTGCTTGGGGCCATGATGAAGCAGGATGCATCCATATACAGTTCCCATGCCGATAACGTGCCTCAGTTCTCCCTGCCAGGTTTGATCCCTGAGCCTGATGGGCTGAGCCAGAATGAGGAGATCAGCAATGCCGAGGAGGACAGCGACTCCCTCCTGGTGGTCATCGAAGCCCTCTTTGAGAAGAGCGAGGTGGACAGAAACGTCTGCCAGAGCCTCGGTGGGGACAACACCGAGCTGCAGCAGTGGGAGGAGGCTCTGCTCAGCTTGGGGGCAGAGGAGGAGCCGCCAGCTCAGCGGCTTGGCGGGAGGCCGGGCACCAGGGTGACATCCTGTGTGGAGCAGATGCTCCTCAGGGAGGGTGCTGGGAAGAGCCCGGACTTCCCACGCTGCCGTGAGGAAAACAGTGCTGTGGCTCACTTCCCGCGCTGCTGGGCAGCTGATCCAGCGTTCCCAGCACAGCCCCGGGCACTGGGCACACGGGGAGGCCATGGGGCTGTGGGCTCTGTAGTCTCTGTCACCTCTGAGGGCAGCTCTGCCCAGCCAGAGCAGCAGGTCCCGTTTAGCCCAGCTGGGCCGGTGGCAGGGACTGTGCTGGGTGTCCCTGTCTCCAGCAGCAAACCCTCGGCAGCACTTCAGCTGGCAAACCAGGGGTTTCAGGCAGAAGCCAGCCCCTCTGCTCCTGTAGATAACACTGTTCCTGCTGCTCAGAGCCAGCCTGGGTGCCAGCTGCCAGACTCAGGCTGCCCACCCCCGTTGCACTCTAACACGTTGGTGACTCTCTGGCACAGTGTCCCCCTCCAGGCAAACCCAGCCAGTTGCCCATCGGAGGCTTGGATGACCATAGCTCCGAAGCAGCTGGAAGCTGCCAGGAATGCACATGGAGCCCCAAACTCTGCCAGCTGGCAGCCCTGAGAGCTCCCTGGGGGCCAGGCTGTGGTTGCCACCCCCCTCCCAGGCTGTTCCTTGCCCTACCCAGGGCCTGCCCCAGTCCTTGTTCTGCGGGGACGGGAACCTCCGTGATGCGGAGGCTGCTCTCCCTGCACGAGCATCCTTAGGAGCCAGGCAGCTGCCAGGGCACGGCAGCTGCCCCAAACAGCCCCTGGCAGCCCATGCGGAGCCCAGCTTTTCCTGGGAAGGGGAGCAGGCAGTGCTGCAAGAGGACAAGTGGTTCTCACAGCTGTGGCTCCCGCAGGCTGGGGCAGCCCCTCAGAGGAGCCATGGGGCAGGGCCAGTGCACCACAGCGGGCTCCTGCTGGGCTCCAGCACGGATCCCAGCGCCCAGCAGATGGGCTGCGTTGTGCTGCCCGAGTGCCAGTATGGAAATGGCCTTTTTAGGCACAAGAGCAACTTCCTGAGGGATGCTTCTAAAGTACCCCTTCCCCAGCAGCCAGGCGCTTTGCCTTGCCCCGCTGAGAACCACCCTGGAGCACCCTGCTCCTCACCAGGCTCGGTTGCAAGGTGCTCAGCAGCTCTCCCTGTGAAGGTGGGTGCAGGAGCACCCCCGTGCTCCGGGCAGGGCCCTGGCTGCCCATCAGTTCCCTGCTCAGCTGGGCAGCCCCTCTGTGCCTGTGAGATCCAGCTCAAGGTGAGGTGCGAGGGCTGCAGGACCTGAGGGGTGCCCGGCTCCTGTGGAGGGAGCGAGGGGCTGCCAGGGGGGCAGCCACACCATCCTTTGTGGGCAGCCTGGTTTGGAGCTCACTGTGAGCCAGGATCCCTGTCTTGGAAAGCCACCAGCAGCTGTGAGCTCTTCTCATACCTGCCAGTGGCGCCCCGTGCTCCCTGGTCTCTCAGGATTTTGTCTTCCAGTGCTGTCAGGCAGTCTAAGATGAAGTGGTTTGGACTTCTTGTTCCATGAGAAGTCTTTCAGGGAGATACAGCTGTGCCACTGGGGAGGCTTGCGGGCCCTTGGGTCCGAGGAAAGACCCTGCTTGCTGGCACATCCACGGGCTTGAGGCAGCCTCTTGCAGATGGATCTGCTGTCTCACAGGCAGGTACCACTGAACTGCTGTTTCTCAACAAAACAATGTGGTCTCCCCATCTCCCACGTGTGTGGACCACCCTTGTCATGTTGCTGTTTGGTCCCTTGCATCATCTCTGCCTGCCTGAGCCTCTCTCCCTCCTGTGTTCTCCATCTCCTCCAGAGACCACCCAAATCCTTTGGAAAAGGTGTTACCAAGCACTTTGAGGAGCTCAGCACCATTGAAGGGTCTCAGTGGGAGGTGGAGTTGGTGGGAGTGGAGGCACCTCAGGGGTTTGGGCTTTCCAGCAGCGTTCCAGGGGAATTTGGGAGAGGTGGGTACCAGGCGGTTGTGACCTTTCTGGGATGCAGGGTGGCAAAGGTCCAGCCAAACTCCCCTTGGATTTGTCACTGGCTTGTCCTTGCCTTCCTCTCCTGTGCTCTGCAGTGCCATGGGACAGAGGAACAATGGGGGTTCCCCCTGTGGTTTTGCCAAAGCAGCAGGAAGGAAAGGCAGGGAGGCGTGCAGTGACCACTGGCTGCCTCTCCATTTCAGACCCACTTGGTGCCCCTCAAACCATTGGCCTGCAGCCCAGCACAACCACTTTGTTGAATTCCCTTTCTTTTCTATATTTGTAACCTAAGATGTGAATTAATTGTTGTTTTCCCCACCATGGGGCAAATTCTGGCAGATCCATCAGGGAAACCCACAAAATAAGCAATGACTGGGGAGGATGGGGTTGATTTGAGACCATGCTGGCTCGGAGCGTTGGGTCAGAGAGATCAGAGTGGTTGGGGACATTCACACCTTCCCCTCATGCACCCATCACCCTGAGAGGCACATCTGCCTCACACACCAGTGTTAAGTGTTTACCAAGCAAATTAAATCAGGTAATTAGTGCAGGGCCAGCAGCAAGCTCACGTGTCCTGGTATGGAGTGGCCTCATCTCCCTGGGTCTCTTTTTTCTTGTCCAGCTTTGCCTCAGCTGATGGGGCTTGGGAAAGGTCCAGCTCCTGTCTGCAGGCTGGGAGCAGAGCGATGCTGAAACGTGCTGGACCCCTCTAGAGTGGCCTGGAGGAGCACCTAGGACTGAGCAAGGAGTTGACTTGCCACGATCCGGATCCAAAAAGCAGCAGGATGGACCCTGCTCACCGGCCCCTTGTCCTGACACCTGTGAGCCGGTGCTGGGGTGTGCCAGGGGCTCCCAGTCCTGCAAGAGATGGGCCTTGGCGTGGGGGCTCTGCTGCTTGGGGCCACGACAGACCCAGCCCCTGCCTGGGGCCGTGACAGACCCCCCTGTGCTGTCCCTGGTGTCTGATCTCTCTGTACCTCGTGGCCGTGCAGATAAAGTCTGTTCTGGTGGCAGCGTCTCATTTTCCACTCCGTGGTTTCTTTGTGCTGCTGGTGGCAGCCGGAAGGTGCTGAGGAGAAAAGAGCTGTCCGGAGCCTCACCCCCTGTGTCTGGCGATGTATTAAAAGGCGATTTGCTTTGTACGGTGCTGATGTTTGTTTTGCCCCGAAACCGTGTCTCTCCATTTCCTCCTTGACTGAGCAAGTGCTGGGAAAAGCCCGGGCCTGGTGCTGGGTGTGTGACACTCCCGTTGTCGCTGTCCCCGGCCGCCGTGGGCACACACAGCAGCAGAGGTGTGACCGTGTCCCCCCTTTGCACCCCCAGACTGCCCTGTGGCGGTGTGGGGCTCACGGGCAGGGTTACACTCGACATGGACACACATGGTTGTTAAGATCCAACTGTTAAAAATTATTAGATACCTCTGAAATAAGGGGTAAACGACACCATACACCAAAGTCAATAGTATGGATTTTTATTTAACTGTAAACGCGAGGGGGAGAGAGGGAGAAGATAGGAGGGCGGAGAGAAAGTGACAGAGAAACAGACTAAGCAGAAAAAAATATCACTACTTTGTAGATTTCAGTGATGTTCCGTTGTTCCCCTTCGAGTCCTCCCGGTGCCTTGCCGGGGTGGTGATTGCAGACTACCCCCATCGAGTGGTGAAGGACAGAATCCAGCACACACCAGGCCCCTGGGGTTTATGTTATGCTGAGGCTGCGTGGGAACATCCCCTGTAGCTCCCCTGGGGCGGGGAGCTTCACACCCGATAATTTTGTGGATCACGGGACACCTGGGGACCCTTGACACCTTCTGAGATGTCGCAGCTGTCTCCAAGTGAGCGGGGTTGAGTTAATTACGGCCCATCCGTCGAGATGGGTACCTTCATCTTAGGTGTGGCTGTCCCCGTACTTCGGAACGGAGTTTTCACAGCTCAGCTATTCCGCGAGGGGGGACATGGGCATGATAAAATCCACATCGCAGGATTTGCCTCTTATCAGCCTCTTCCCTTATCTGCAAACCCAGTTTGTAGCCTCTGCACCTGCGAGGCCGCTCTGTGCAGCGCTAGCAAAGCCCCAGGTGGATTGTTTGAGCCATTAGCACCCACGGTCCAGTCCCCACCTCTCCACCAATACCTCCATATCCCCACCCACCCATTATCCCACCCACACCCCTCTTTCACGCCCCAAATCTCCCTTCAGCCCCCGCTTCTTGCCACAAATCCCCCTACATCCCTCATCACCCCCTACTTCTTCCAGGCCATTTTCACACCCCAAACCCCCCTCAGCCCCCTTCAGCTCCTCATTAACTCCCCCCATCCCTCCCCTTCCTCACCTCCACCCCATCAATTCC